>NC_056731.1:231693735-232004442 GCF_019279795.1 Protopterus annectens
AATGGTTTAACTGTTTTATAAATATAGTTCACTGTAGTGTTTGGTGGTGATCATGTATGATGGTGGCATACATAGATAGGAATACACAGTAAACTGACAGAGCATGCAGCACTTATAGTTAAAATAAGATTGTCATCAGCTTCATTAACTAGTAGTGTTAAAAGACGCTAGGTAGGAAAAGAGGAAGTGTGTATAGGAGTGTTTGCAGTTATTACCTATGGCTAGTACATGAAGAAGACCCTGAGTTATGCAAGTGTAAGGTAATTACGTGTGTTATCTGGTGATCGGATGTCAAGAGACAGTGCATGTTATTTTTTTTTTCAACATCAGTGTCTAAGACAAATCTTTGAACGCTCAAAATTTCGTACTTTATATGTTTGAGAGCAAACGTTTGAAATTTTAAGTCTTTGAAGACTGACTTTGAATGGGGCCGTACAGTGCAGATAGGGAGAATTTCCATTTTCTGCAATGAAGTGCGGTCTCGTAGTCGGTGTGTATATAAGTAGGGGTGGTGTGTTGGTGAAGGGTGGCTTGCCCCTGAGTCACACTCTTAAAACTTTTTTTTTCTTTTTTTATTTGATGTTGGAACATGGTAATGTTGAACCTTTGTTCTCCACCATGTAATGTTTGCCATTTTTGATGTTGCAACATTTAACATAGACCCCAACATCAATATCATAGAGAGCATCTTTAGCATACAGAGTAGTCATGATCAAATGATATGTACTCTGTCTTTTACTTTACCCTATTGCTGTAGTGTAACATTTTTGAGTAAAGTTAGTGTTGTCTACTCTTATCTTGTCAAGGCTTTTCTGTCTGCGCTATAAGGTTGAGTGGTATGCCTTCAGTTATAACTGAAATGTCATGAAATAACAAGAAATTAATGGCTTTTCTTGCATGTATATTCCTGTATGCTAGACAGACTTTTTTGTGTGTAATTAGAACTGGTCAGTACAACTTTATTCATATATAAATAGACACACACATTCCATGTTAAATTCTAGTTTAATTTAATTTTACACACTAAATTAAGTAAGCAGACAGACAAGTGCCATGTGAAGTAATAGTTTTATTTATTGCACTACTTCATAACTATGATGTCTAGACATAGAACGATGCAAAATGACAATTTGATGATTAATTATGACAATGAAGGACAGCTATAATACACACTTCAATTATAGGAACACCATTGCACATAAAACTAACAAAATGAGTAAACATGGAGAGAGCCTTCTATACTTAATAGAGCCAGTCTGTTAAACATCTTATTTAGATTTAGACATTTCACATATGTACATACATAGAAATATTTTGTGCTTGATAATGCCATTATTGTGTGTAAAGATGTAGTTGAGTTTGACCTTATTTCCAGTCCTTACATTTGTTCAAATATCATCTTGCTTGAATTCCTCTTCTGCATGTAGACGAAATGTTTGTCATTCCTTCGCAAAGTGGTATAATCCTTTATTCTATTCACATTTTTGTGTTTTTGTCTTGCTCTATAGAGCTCATGTTGTGACTCAAAGGGTCTCTCAGCCTCCCACTTACAGGGTTATCAGTCTGAAATTAATAAGCACACCAACAAATAAAAAGCTGAATAAAGAAATAAGTTTAAAAAATTAAAATGATTTTAAACATGTAAGTTTAATTCATAGTATCTTGGAGAGTACAGTGAACATCTATTGCTTGTTTTCATCACATACTGAAGTAAACAAATGTTTCTCAACATGTACCATGTTATGTGTGTATATAGTTGGTAGTGTTACAGTACGTAAATCGCAGTAGGAGCTATTGAGAAAGGATAAATAACACACTGTGAAAAGCGAAACTATGCAGTGAGTACTGATGTGCAGGGCATCTGCAATTGAGAGATATCTGTAGCACAATCATGGTAGATTGAAAAAATGTGTCAGCAGTAACTTATATTAATGACCTTATAGTGACATTAAAAATAGATGGTTTCTAAAAATACATACATCAATCGACTGATGTTGTCTGGATATATATTCGATATGCAGCTGGTACATTTGTAAGATGCCTGGTAATTATATATTCGTTTGATGTTCATCGGAATTTAGTAATCATGCAGTTCAAAAGACCGATAATAAGCGTAGCCAGCTAAGATCGAGCACTACTGAGTGAGTTAAGCTCTATGGACCAGAAGAACCATGCTATATACCACAAAGAGGATTAATGATTTGCAGGTTATTCATTCAGAATACTGAATAGAGACCATGTCTAGTATTGCTTGACATGGACAGGAAGGTTATACTCCGTGAGTGTGCCAACACTCAAGTAAGATTACGATCTGTAAAAATTTGGGTGAATGAAGGAAAGAATACTCTTGTTACTTGATAGGTTGATTGGTGGTTAGTAGGATACTGACCCATAGGTCTTTATAAGCCTATACATGGGTACACAATATATTACTAGAGAAACACAATATTAAGGATCTAGCCGAAAGACAAAATCTTAGTTAACAATAGATGCTCATATCTAGGAGCATAATGGGTGAAATCCTGGAAAGGAATTTATGGTTTCCCATCCAGGCATCCAGGCTACATGTAAACAGGCTCATCTAGAGGCTCTGTTTGATGTGAATTGCTTGCCTGTTCTGGAGGAGTGGTAATCTCTGAGAGACATATCTGTCCAGCAGGTCCTATTTATGTCACGGCCACGGATAAGGTGCATGAAGCAAGTGATCCTTATCCCATTATCCCATTATTCTTGCTGATGTGCATATTTTCAATGTAGGTTTGGAACCTAAGATTGGTGTGTATGGCGGGCACAAATATACAGTAAGTAGTCTGTATGCTACTGAGTACAGTGACGGTTATTTGAGTCTGTCAGTGCATGACATGTGGTGGAGACCCTGTAATTTGCTTGCTTATAAATCTCTGGGGTCTCTCAAGTTGCTGATGGTGGGAGGGTAGGTAAATACAAAGGGAGCATTGTATTCAGTTATTAGTCTGATGCGGGTTGAGTACAGGGTAATTATGACCTGTTTTGCTGTTAAGGCAATGCCTTTGCTAATGATGTGAGCAATGGAGAATGCCTTAGTTACCAGAGTAGACACATTGTGGTTAAAATTTAGGCTACAGTCAACTTGCATTCCCAATTCTATCAATAGTGAGTTGTTACTTAGGGTATTATTATTTATATGGTAGTCTGCATGGATATCATTTGTACCTAATGGGATGATAATGCATTTTATTAGCACGGAGATTGGGTACATGACTGTGGCAACAATTGTATAAGTCCCTTTTGAAGTATATTGACATCTTCTGGCCATTAAATGTTTATACCTAATTTTCATTCATGACCAAAGTTAGACACACGCCGTCAGTTTGCCCTGAACTTCTGAGAAGTGTATGCCAAACAATAGGGGGCCAACACTGACCCCTGTGGAACCCCACTGCAGACAGGTGTGCTGGTGAAGGTGAAGTCACGAATGTTGACTGAGTGTTATCTGAAGGTGAGCCAGTTACCCACCCATCTGACAACATAAGGGTTTATATTCAACTGGGAGAGTTTATCAATGATGCATGAATGTGCGACTGTGTTAAAGGACATTGCTAAGTCCAGGTCGGATGTATGCTCATATTTGCCTTCATTTATGCCTGTGGTTATGGTTTCGAAGTCATCTGTCAGGTTTAACAGGCATGGACTATCTTTTACAAAACCAAAATGTGTCAGATTAAGGGTTTGTAGGTCATCTATGCCCTTATTTATAGGATTCATGACAATTTGTTCATGGCCTTACATATAAGGATGGTTAAAATTATGTCTCTGTAGTCTGACTCACACTTTTAATAGTGTTGTCAAGCGGCACATGTCAAATGGAAAAAAAAAACTGTTACTTATAAAACTAGCAATAAATGGTCACTGAAACGAAGGCTGTAAGGAACAGCTTATACTGTCACTGTAATCAAAATACATGACAGTGAATGAGTGTCTGCATGTATATATGTATATATCCGCCAACACAGCACATGTATGGGTGTGTGTACATCTGTGTACATAAACATAGAGACACACAAATTCAGACACAGATGTGTGTGTGTGTGTGTGTGTGTGTGTGTGTGTGTGTGTGTGTGTGTGTGTGTGTGTGTGTGTGTGTGTGTGTGTATGTATGCATTTTTTGTGAGCCTTTCTTATGGGGTCACCACTGAAATGGGCCTTTTGCCTCAGTTTTACTAACCCAGTTAACAAATGGCAAATTAAGAAAATAAATTATATATACATACATACATACACACACATATATATATATATATATATATATATATATATATATATATATATATAAAACAACATATAAACAGCAAATCGATTTCAAATAACCAAATAAATGCATATGATAAACACATAATGACACATGCAATTATTTATTTAAATGATTATCTATTTCCATCTTGATAAGGGAGTTAGTGGTCTCATCAACACAGACATCGAATTCACAAAAAGGCAATTTTGAGAAAATGTATGAAAATTCAAATAGTACAGGTGATGTATACCACTAAAACAAGTAGCTGCAGTTCAGACAAAGTTTAAATAAAATGCACACAATATTACATATCCAGCTGAGAGAAATTTGGCAGGCATTCAAAATGGCTTGAATAACTAACTGGTCACTATGACATAGTAAGGCTGTGGTTTTACAACCACATGAATATAAACTTTACATATTGCATACATGCTTGTTATGCACATAGGAAGACTACGTTTACCTCAACTTTCAAATGGTAACCAGTGTAACTCGACTGCAGTGCAATATTCAGAAAAGAGTGAAATATCCAATAATTTTACCACAATACAGGGAAGAAAATAAAATGCAGTTGAATGGAATGCATATTATACAGACAGGTGCTGTGTGTGTGATTCACGAAGGGCATCAGCTAATGGTAAATTACTTTTAGTACATTAACACAATTAAATTTCACAGCTGTCTGACATGTTTTCTTTTTATATTGTAATGTTATGAGTGTATTACTCTAGAATCTTAGGATATTTGCATGTCAGTGGGTTGGTTTGCAAGATGAGAATGTCCAAAGTAATGCTCCCTGTCAAATTTGGGAAAACTGTCTTATAAATGTATGTCTGCATGAGTACATGCACTAATAAGCAACATAATGCTGAACATATGACAAATAATTAACAGTGAAGGGGAAAAAAAGCATGTGGCAACAAGGATGAAACATAAGCAAACAAAATTAAATAAAATTGCCTAGGTTGGGATAATGTAAGTTTTACAAAAAACAGCACATAGTCAAGATATAATTTGACTGCTGCAAAGGCTGAGTGTGACTACATAGCATATCAAGTGGATTGTAAACCCAGTCATTCAACTAAAAGTCTCTGGGTGGGGGAGGGAAAGTACAGAACAACAAACTGTAAATTCTAAGCAGTGCTTATAATAACAGTGCCACACTGGAGTTTGTGAATTCTAACATCCAGTATGCAAACAAACATATCTGAAAATCCTGCCTCTGTGTGAATATGTGACTTACACTGCACTAAAGAGTAAACAAAATACTCTAGCAAGCAACTAATTTTAGAAACAGAATAATGCCCCTTTACAAGAATTGCTTTACTGCTGTGCTTTCTAGAGTAGCAGCTGCAGCAGTCTGGTCGTAAAATGCATGAAAGGCTACTTTTCTCAATGGATAAAATGCACAGGTTAGACTAATGAATGGCTCACATTGAGAGCTGTTGTCAGTAGAACTGCAATTTGAGATGGAATCTGTCTAAAACCTTGGAAACTTCCTGGAGGTAAGTTTATCATACCTCCCTCAGACAAAAATGGGCATGCTCAGAAAAGCAAACCTGAAATGTAAACAAAGTCTGAATCAAAACAAAAAAATCCCTGGGATTGTCCCTTTAAGCAGCAGAAAAGTCCTTGAGCCTTTCCAAGATATTTAGAATTCTTTGGTGTTCCCCATATGACAATCATAGCGTGAGAGCGATAAGTAATAGGCCATCCTCCTGTTTAGTACCCTCACCTACATAGAAAACCACATTTTCTTTTAATTGAATGCATTCCCTCTCCTACTGCAGTAGACAGACTCCACTTCCATAATCGTACTGTGGAGTTCTCTAATCCCCAATGTACAAAAAATAAAAGAAAACATGAAAATGACTTTTTTTTCTATTTCATTCTTTTCCAAAAATAATTAAAACTGCCACTCTTCATGTATTGTACTGAGGCCATGCATTACCACTGAAAGCCAGTACCCACCTAGGTGTTTATTCCACCATAGGTGCTGGACTATACTTGTGTACAACTGGATCGCATATCTTCACTATTTTGGAATCCACAGCCTGAGAAGTAATTAAATATAATACATTACATGTGGTTTGTAAATTCAGGGCTGTGCAGTGAGCATTTGAACTTGCCCACTTTGGACATACTGAAAATGTAATTTTACCATGGCACCTTTGGAGGCATAAAAATTCAGTTTGCCTGCTTCTTCAGATCAACATCTTTCTTCCGATCGATATGTGTGATATGGATGGAAGAAATCCTCCCCTGCACACACCAATGAACTCAATTACTTGATAAGCATGCACATTTTTTTACTTTTTCTGTACCTGTCTGTTGTTTGTTTTACTTCAAAGGAGCTTTGTGAAGGAGCTTTTATTTCATTTTATTTCATTCTTTCATATATATATATATATATATATATATATATATATATATATATATATTTTATTTTTACTTTTAATAACAGGGGAGTGGACTGTCAAATGATTTTTGTGAGTCCAGGCCTAGCTATTTAACAGTACAATAAAATATGCCATATAGCTAGAATATATTTACAAAACAAAAAGGACAGTTTACAGTAAAATACACTGTAAAATATAATATGTGCAATTATGGTGCAAGTTATAATTTATTACAATTCCATTGTGAGGTGAATACATTTATTTAGTGAAAAGCATGAAATACACTTTTTATATTTTCCATTGCATTTTTCTACATTTCTATGCCATTTCCTTTATTTGTGTCGGTTGGTCCCACAATACATAAATCCTAATCACTGTCACCTACATACATCTGTACTGATTTTTCTACTTCTCCAGCAATCACAGCAACTAATCTGTACACCCCCCCACCCACACACACACACACACACACACACACACACACACACACACACACACACACACACACACACACTCACGCTTGTTTTTGTCTTCTGCAATACAGTATATTCTTTTGCTGTTGTTTCCTCATATGACTTTATGCCATCGCCTGTTTCTTTTTCCCTGCAGCTCTCTGTATTTAACTTTCTACTGTCACCTGCCACCAAGAGCTAAAGACATATAGTCATATACGTGTCCTTCTTGCTTACTTCTTTTCTGTCTGCTGGTCTGAAACAAGGCATTAATAACTACCATCCACATACACTCTCCCTCTACATTTTTTTTTAATATATTCAGCACTCTTTCTGTTAGCATACCTTTCTGCTTCGTCCCTTTATACCTGACTGTACACCTAAGATTTAAATCACACACCAGACACAACATCATTGTTTATTTTTGCAGCATCCTCCTGTTTTCCTTTTAAAAAAAAATGTAATGTAAAAAGCTAAATCACAATCCAGAAACATGCAAAGCCACACTGCCATTTTGCCATTTTGTGCTCACATGTTTTCACCAGCACATTGGGTTGTGCATCTGTTCTGCCTGGTCAGGGCATTTTTTTAGTTATAGGCTCATTGCAAGAATGTTTTGTGCTGAGTGATAAATTATACAGTTGGGCCTCTTCATTTCTTGCATGCACCATTTTTCACTGGTACATTTTTATATGTGAGTTTGGAGTGACATTGATTTTCTCACAGAGAAGGGAAGGATCAGTTTGACATTATATTACATCTAACACCGCACATATCTCTTGTAATAATAAACCATAAATTACTCTTTTTAATAGGCTCATATATCTCAGAATCTTGTGTATAGTACAAAACATTAACAACAAATCCGTATCTTGATAATGTAATCTGTAGTGCAATGAAATGCTTAACTCTAGAATATCAGTATGTTATGGTAAAAATACTGATGAGGAATTTGACCTAAATATATTGATAAAAATACAGCTAGGATATCAAGATCTGTATGCAGCCAAGCACTATTCTTTATTGCCAAGTCCATGATTTCCCCCGAACATATTCCTCTCCGTTTACTTGTAGTGTATCGCCTTTCCTTTTCTTTTCATTTCCTGTGCTTGAACTGCCTACACCCTTACATGAAAATGTGATAACTGCAAAATAAGAAAGAAGATAGTGTCAAGTCAGTCATGTAGGAAATCCCTGGTCAGATTCAACATTCACATAGTAAAAACATAGAAGTGTTAGACATCTGTATTCCTAATCTAGTGGCTGTTTGCCATTCTTTCATGCAACATATTTATCACTTCTGCCAAAAAGCATGCCAAAAATAAAGCAAACAAGTGTAAAAGCAGTCTACAGACTTTCAAACCTGATGATTTCAATGTCTTCATTAAAAAATGTTTGCCTTAATGAACTTAAAGAAAACTGACACTCATCATTTTTTCTGATAAGCCTAGACTATGATTAAGACATGGAAGTGAAAAAAATAATAAAAAAGCTGACATAATGCAAATGGCAGGAATAAATCAAGCATAGCCTGTGGTGGTCCTGGCTGCCCTTGACTACTAACTGATAGCCTCATTTTGGAAGATTCTGCAGTGCACTACTGATTTATACACCGTGCTGCTGCTGAGATGTTTCTCTCATGGGTGCCTCAGCAGAGAAAGTAATTTTGTAGGTGAAGCCACATGTTAATACAGAGTCTAGGGGAGTGGCTTATGCATTTTATCAAAATAATGTCTTCTGGAAAGATCCATGACTTCTGACTAGCTTGGCTGAGTGATTCAGAGAACTTTACATTCACTCTGATGGGAGTATTCACAATACAGATATGATGAGCAAAGATCTGCGAGATTGGGGAGTGTTAGTATGTGTAGATGTGAAGGCATGTACGTTCTTTTCTATAAGAATATGAATGAGTCTGTATGAATGTGTGTACGTGTGTGTGTGTGTGTGTGTGTGTGTGTGTGTGTGTGTGTGTGTGTGTGTGTGTGTGTGTGTGTGTGCGTGTGTGTGTGTGTGTGCGTGTGTACCTGTTTTGTCTGAGTGTAGGGGGTGCCTTTGCTAACAGGATGCATGGGCCCCTAGAGAGTGCCCTAGAAGAGTCAGTCCTGACAGTGCTGGTGTTCATACAAGCATGGTAATGAGCTGATAATAAGGTCATCTTCTCTGCGGCCATTCCATCCTCTGAATCACATTTTCTTGTCATCATGCTAATTGATTAACATTATAATCAGTGAATACTGTTATACATTTGAGTTTCATACTTATTGTTCCAAAAATGCATGTTGATGGAAACTCTGTTGTTCTATTACCCTTTTAAGTACATTAGAAAAATATTTAAAAATCATCCCAATTTTTGAACATTCTTCACCCGCCCCATTATTTTCTGACTTAGTCTGTACTACTTGTGCTAAGAAGCTGAGAGATATGTAGTCAGATAAAACATAATATGCCTTCACATTTTAATGACAGCATGTGGGCATTTAAATGTATTGTTGGAGATATACTTTAACAGCCGATTTTCTAAAGTAGTGATATGGAATTGTACTACTGTTTTAACACTAACTTAAACATTGGGATGGACATTTAATATGCAGCTTTCAGTCTTCATTCACTTTAGGGAAATAATGCATAATCTGCTAAAATGACAAGAGAAAAAAAATCTGTATTCATGATGGAATTCAGATAATGGCATACAGATTAATTCCTATGGAGTTGGATTCTAAAAACAAGAGCTTTTGCCAATGTAGATAATTACAATGGTGCTATGCATAATCTTAAGTTGGCTTTAGAAATATATAAACATGTCGGACCAAGAGTAGTAAAGCCTACCTGCACAATTAACATAGATGGATAAAGACCCAACTGCAGTCCAGGTGACCCAGTTTGAGCAGTGACTTAAGCACTTGATGGTCCAGTCAGGGAAGATGAGCATGCCTTTAGTAGACAGTGGGCACTGGAACATGGTCACATGGTTCAATTTCCCAGGTGGAGAATGGAGGAAAAAATGATATAGCATTATCTGTGCATTGGCAGGGCAATCATTCTTGTGGAAATGAGAGTAGTGCAATGCCGAGTACATTTACACATGTCACCCATAGGGTGTGCACAGGGAATAGTGAAAGAAAAGAGAAAAACAATCCCACAGAAGTTGTATGACACCCTAGGATGCCTCATTCTTCTCAGTGACCCTCAACATAGTCAAAATATGCCTGAGGAAAACTGGGAGGGCTCAGTAGACCCAGCAAATGATGTGAAGCATGGAGAACATGTGGTAGTCAGCTGTGATGGAGCTAAAAATTGGAGAAAAAAAGAATATTAAAACCTGGAATAGCAAGTTCATTGGATCAAAATATCTATCTTACAGTATACAGCTGAGAATCGTTCAAAATACAAATAATTGTGCACCACAACAATGCAGTGTTTTTGCGTGCCAGGTGGTCAGCAATTTCAACATGGGCATGGGAGTCAACATAGTGTAGTGTCTGTCAAGACATGGATGGACTGAAATGCAAAGCATACTGTATAAAACCCTCCAGAAGTCAGGAAACTGATTACTCCTTAGGCCTGCGGTAGAAATTATATTCAGCTCACTGCCAGGATGAGTGAGTGTGCTGCATGATTTTTCCAGTTGCTAATAATGTGTGGAAGTCTATAGCATGAGTCAGCATATACTGCCAACAATGTGTGTGTGTGTGTGTGTGTGTGTGTGTGTGTGTGTGTGTGTGTGTGTGTGTGTGTGTGTGTGTGTGTGTGTGTGTGTGTGTGTGTGTGTGTTGGGGAGGAGTTAACAATTGCTGGATGTCAAGAGAAAGACAGAAATTCTGCTAGGTTGTAGGAGTGAGAGTGGGCACCACTGTCTGCCAGGCTGGGAAGGTTGCACTGACTGTGCAGTGGTTTGCTAGGGTAGGGCCTAGCACAACCAATCAACTCCAGGGTCACGAAACCATTGAATTCCTGAGAACTGGTTGCTTATTTAAGATCATAGAAGGGAGTCTGAGCAATGTTGGGTCACGGGAGGGGTGGGTGACAGGAGTTGAAAGAAGGTTACGAAAGATTCTGTACACCATCTTTTTATGTCATCCCTGTCTCAGCTTGTGCCAACAGAGGACTCCATGTGTGACACTCCTCCACCTGCCTCATATATTTATGGGTATTTTTCATACCATTGGTGCAACAATGATGAAGATATCTGTAACTCAGTTCTAAAAGCATGGTTTGCCATGAAACTCTTTTTACTTGGTGCAAGCAGGTGTACAGCAGGTCTTCAGGATGCTTCAGCCATTTATTAATCCATTGCCGGTATCATCTGTTATTGCTTCATACCTAACTGCTGAATGAAAAAAAAATGGTATGTGCATAGCTGGAATGAGACAGTTTGCTGGATATTTTGAGAGTCCTGCTGGTTTTATTATCTATACTACTGGCATAGGTAATGGGGTAGGATAAAATATGTTTCTAGCTTCAGATTACAGAGTTGGAAGTTATTCTATTATAAGATTAAAGAAAGGTGCAGACAATATAATGTGCATCATCTCATGAGAAAAGCATACAAGCTTGGCACTGATATGGTACCTTGTCAAGCACATATCACAACATTTGCATTATTTAACTTTTAATTGCTTTATCACCTGTCTATGTTTAAAAATGTTTGACATATTGATTTGTTAATAAATCTAGATGAAGATAAAGACAACACTCTTTGATTTATATACCAGCCTCCGGTAATGTTGCCTCACATCAGCAGAACTAACTTCCTCTAGTGTACATATCAAGAAGTTGAAAAACATTGCAGTGCAATTATAAACTTATCATATTCTAGATCCCTTTATTAGGTAATTAGTAATATAACAAGCACACATTAGAATGGACACATATATCTTTAACACAGGTTCACACTTGTAACCTGTTTATTTTATTTATATGTCTGAAGATAGAGCATTTTATGACCTTATAAGGACAACATTTTGGCTTCCACAAAATATTTTTTTTTTAATTTATCAACTTTCATGAAGTCATCATTTCATAGTAGCATTTACTTACCATCCCTATAGCATATCAGCTGCAAGACAACAGACAGGTAGCAAGGCAATTTGAGAATAATTTATAGAAGTGTCACACCATTCTCCCTGCAGATTGTACCTACTATAGTGGCATAATTTATAACAATTTTAATGAAGATTATACCTGTTCCTGTTTGCTCAAAATGTTTATCTAAGTGCATTCTAACTATAGCATATAGCACCTCCTTCTAATGTCATGCAGCATGCAGTAAAAGGACTTTTCTGAAGTGGATCAGTAGTATAGCTATGATACATGAACTGAAATGGTCATTAACATACATCCTATAATGTATGAACTAAAATGGTCGTTAATATACATAAATGTGATATGGTCATGCCTGTAGCTTACACCTGCCATAGTGTTGCCATGCAAATTATTTTAATAAAGGTTGTGTTAGTTAATGTTCACTCAATTTTTTTTTTATGTTCACTCAAAATATTTATCTAAATTTTGCAATCTAATCATAGCGTATACTAGCTACTCCCAAGGTCATATAATATGCAATGAAAGGCACATTCCTAGGTGGAGCAGTAATATATCCAGGATGTTTGAACTAAAAATGGTCATTATATAATGGCATGAGAATAATTCTGAAATTATTGGAATTTATCTGGTTCCCTCTCAGTTCTTACAGGTAGTACACTTGCTTTTGGCACAGAAGGGCACAGGTTCTATTTCCACACCAGATAGATGAACTGCTGGCAATGCAGTGCAGCATAAGTGAGGGGGGTGGGGTGGGGGGTGCTGCACTTCTCAGTGTGTCATTGGTTGAAACATCAAACCAGGGCTCCATTTCCCTGTGATGGTAGTAGCTCAGGTGAATGTAAAAGATCCTTTGACACCTGCAGAAAAGAGTAAGGATGGTTCCCAGATGCCCTGGTTAAATTTCCCTTCATAGTATAAATACCACTTTGGGTCTACGCTGAAAAGTAGTAGCCTAGTAGGACTAACCTGGTCAAAAAAGGATAAACAAAATAAATATTTCAATTACTTTTTAAAAATAATTGCCAGGAAGGCAGACAACCAAACCCATATAATACAAAATGGCTATGAGCCCCTTGACAAAGTCTGTGCTTGTCATCATTATGTTACCCATAGCCAGTCACGTAACAAGAACAAATTCCAAAAATAAAAAGTCAAAAAAAAGAAAAGAAAAAAAGAATAACATGAAGGTTTTCACCTCTCACCCCCAGCAAAACCAAAACAGGAAACATGCAATCACATTAAACAACAGTTTATCCAACTATTAACAATGAATGAAAAGTAAATACAAGCACAGCTTAAGTACTTTATAACTACAAACTTCTGATATGTCAATCAGAAATAGACAATGGAATTCACATCCACATAAAACAATGACAAATATAGCTCTATACAGTTTACTAACTTAAACAATGACTAAATTTGAATTGTTTTAATAAATAAATTGTATAATGGCCATAAATCTCATTAAAGTTTGGCGAGCCTTGGTTTACTCATTCTGGAAAAGCCCTTGGGAATAAACTGTTATTTTGAGTAAATACAAGATTTCATACACTTCAATAATATTTATTGTTTAAGTAAGAGCTTACGTGCATTTTGCAAAACCTACAGAAAACTTATGACCTTCAGTACTTAATGCCGCAACCCCATAATAGTTATTTATATTCTGTCCAACAGCTTTATTATTCACATAGGTTAGTAAACAAACAAATTATGTTGCTGATGCTTTCAGTTTAAGATTTTTTTCAATGCAATACAGACTGACTTTGCAAACTACATCTTCAAGGCCTCTAAACATCAATGTCAAGTAGTGTGACATATACTTATTAGGCATTAATTCAGGTATGCCATACCTCGTACCTTCTGAGCATACCTAAACAATCTTTACTTGGTTTGTGATTTACTGTGAAATTGACTGGTAAGAGAAGTTTTATTTGAATTTATATTGCATTTATTATCACTGTTTTTCACTGTTTGTAGGTATAAAGGGGCTGCTTGTCAAGATTTACTTTGATTCATATTTTGTTGTTTTATCTTTAATTTCACTGTTAGTTGTTAGAAAGGCATAGGTTTTAGACAGGCAAGCTCTAGCCACCCAAAGGGGCCTAAAGAGCTATAAATTTACACAGACTGCAGAGTGGAAAATCCCGAGCATATCTAAACAATCCTATCTTGGTTTGTGATTTATTTAGCTTTACTGTTAAAAAGAAGTGCGACTGTGAGCAATAGTCAGCAGAAGCTATTACGTGACGTAAAGGAATCACATCTATTGTCTGACTTTTAGAACTTGTATGGTCAGAACAACTTTACTGTACTTCATTATTTAGTTGTGTAGTAGTGGTGCTGCGGTAGCGTTGTCACCTCACAGCAAAAAGTTTTCCCATTCGATTCTCAGCTACAGCATCTTCTGTGTGGAGGCATACGTGAATGGGCATGCCTTCATTGAAGGTTGTGTGCCAGGGCTGGTAACTCGGCACATAAAAATCCACTACCAAACATTAGCGGACCGGAGTTCCGCTGTGGCGACCCCTAACCGGGATAAGCCGAAAGACACAACAACAACAACAAAATTACTGATGTGATTTTTTGTCATAGAAGTTGATTTAAGTTCTCTTTAATTCTGTGGATACTGATTTTGATTATTCTGTTCTTTTGCAATATTTTATTCATTTGAAGCTGAATATGGATTCCTTAAATGAGTATGCAATTAATAATTTGCTAATACGCAAATATCTTGCACAGCGTATTAAATGCTATGCATATTTAAAGGTAACAGCTAACACTGGTGATCTGTATATAAATGTTTTAAGTGCAACAGACATTCTAACAAAAAAAATCAGGTGGAGGTGTTATGATATGGATTAAAGATAGCTATGAGACCTGTGATTATTACATGTTCAGTGGTAACATCAATACTCTAGACTGTGTAACTGTGACAATAAAGAAAACCCTAGAACACATAACAATTGTTGGAGTGTACAGACCACCAAAGTCAAGTGCAGATGACCTAGAGGAATTCATACATTTCTTGCATGAAACACAGGAGGGAAGAATAATATTAGCTGGTGACTTAAATTTACCAGAAACAGACTAGAATAATATTGATTCAACAAAGTTAGTAAGGAAATTATTCTCAACATACATACAGGAACAACAACTGCTTCAGATTGTAAAATAAACTACCAGGGGACAGAACGTACTAGTTTGTGTTCCAAAAGAAATTACTGTAACTTCAAGTCAAGATTTACCACCATTGATGTGCAGTGATCATGGAGTTATAAAGGTTAATTTGTTGGTAGATAATCCTGCCAAACTGAAATCTAAGCCAATGCTCAGAAGGTTAATTATAGATTATATGGAAACAAAACAGTCACTGTGTAAAACTAACTGACTGAGGTGTTCAGTGGAAAAATTGCAGATGGAATGTGGAAAGTTTTGAAAGAGAAACTGAGTGCAAAAAATCAAAAGAATATTTAACATCAGGATCTAGGCATACAACATCAGGGGGATATATTTCCATATGAAGAAGACAAAAAATATAAGAAATGGAAGAGAGGTCAAACTACAACTTTGAAAACTGAAATAAACAAGCTGGACAAACAGATTAAGCATAGTGTGAGACAAGATCAAGAAAATTTTCAAGAAATGTTATATAAAGATATTGAGCATAATAGGAAACCTTTTTATAGATAGATAAGATGTGGAAGGAGTAAAGACACATACCTTGATAAACCCTGTACAGATTCTAAAATTTATTTTCAGACACAACAGATTATAGATATATTTACAAAATCTTATGCAAAACAGTTTGGCTCCACAAAAGGGGTGATAAGTTGTCTGAGTGACATCCAGTTAACTCAATTAGATTATATTGAAAAAGAACTGCAGAAACTGGATCCAAACAAAGGACACAGAAGAGACGGAATTAGTAACAATAATGTAAGAGCACTTCAACAAGAACTTACACTGCCATTCTATCTATTATTCACTAGGTCATATAAATATGGAGAGATTCCTCAAGATTGGAGACATGCGCTTATTAAACATGCCTTTAAGGGAAAGGGGAGTAGGACAAACCCAGAATCATATAAACCCTCTACTTTCATGTTGTGTAAAAATAATGGAGAAGGCAATATTGGATAAGTTATTGTCAGAACTGGGTAGGTTGGGACTTGAAACCATATATCAGCATGCATATATTGAAAACAGATCTATTACCACCTGTAACATGATGTTCTATAACAATTTAATAACAGCTATGAATGAAAAATTATGCTGTGATGTAATTTATACAGATCTAACTTCAGCATTTGACAGGGTCTTACATAAATTAGTATATCTAGGTATTGGAGTACTCGATAAGATGGATAGCTGCATGGCTTACAAATAGGACATGACAAGTGTCATAGAGCAACTGGAGAGGTGAAATCCTTGGTTATAGTCCGGGTGTCCCACAGGGCTCTGTCCTAGGCCCTTACTTGTTTTCATTGTATCTTTCAGACCTAACTTTTTTTATCTGAGGTGTTCTACAGTCTATATGCAGACAACATGGAATTGGGTAAAATTATTACACATGTTACAGATACGGCATGTCTGCAAAATAACTTGATTAACTGACCATTTGGGCACAGGGAATAATAATAATATGCTGATAAATACATCAAAAACTAAGCATATGAGATTTGAGAGACATAAACTGAAAGGTGAATATTTAATACAGCACACAGTGATTGAAACTGTAGACTCATTTAAGGATCTGGGTATATGGGTAGACTCAGCTATGTGTTTTTCTAATCATGTCAACCAATTGATTAATGATATTCATAGAACTATAGGTTGTATAAAAGATGTATAAAGTCTAGGAAATCACAAATAATGAAGTCATTGTCTGTGAGTTACATTGGAACCAAACTTGAATATGGAATAACAACATGGAAACCCTTTAAGAAAACAAGCATGAGTAAACTGTAAAGAGTACAGCAGAAATATACTAAGGGCATCTTTGGATGTGAAAATTTAAGTTATTATGAAAGATTAAAATATCTGAACATGTACAGTGTCTCTTGCATATATCTAAGAGGAGAGCTTATTCAGGTATATAGGGCATTTAGAGACAGGTACCCCTGAGAATGATTGGGGTTATCAAAAAGTACTAGAGAATCATCAGATAACCCATGTAGAAGATTCTATAGGAATGGGTCTCTGACAGAGTAGCCGATACATGGAATAGCTGACCAAATTAGATTAAAGCAAGCACTACTTTAGATATTTTTAAGAACAGTCTGGACACTTATTATGGGAAAAATGTTTTGGTATATTGGCAAGCTAGAAGGGCATTAATGCCTGTGCTTGAAACATTTGTATGTATGTAACTAAGAAAAATAGGATCAAAGCCTATGAAATCAAGAATATCAGGCCAAATTAAGGGACACTGCATTATCATAAAATATTCATATTCATCAGGGTGGAACACCTCCATTGTCCTACATACACACACACACACACACACACACACACACACACACACACACACACACACACACACACACACATATGCACATGCTCACGTGCACACACACACACACACACACACACACACACACACACACACACACACACACACACTCACTCACACAAGCACACACAAGCAAATGCTGCATATATAATCACAGATCATCTGAGAATGCACATTTTGATCATTACAAATCGACTTGCCAAATATCAAATTAACTAACCTTGTAGGAAATGCTGTCACATAGTTTAGATGTATAATGCAAATACACAGTCTTGCACACTTATTTACTGTGTCTTCCAAATTTAGACTAAGAAAACCAAAAAAAAATCTATGTCTGCCCAGGTCCAAGCTGAGGAAAATCGGATCTGAGTTTATTAAAACAGTTAACCAAGGGTGTTGGTGTCTGGGATTTTCAGGAAAGAGACATTTTCCAACAGCTACTTGCATTACACAAGCAACCACCCATTACACTGCAAGAATCACTTGGTCAAGGAGCAGTACATTAGGACATCCAGGATGGTTTCAGATGGGAAACTCCCCGAGAGAGAACTTGAGAGAATGACGTCTATGTTCTCGGACCGAGGGTACCTACATGACCTGCTGAGGTCTTTAAGGACTCAAGTAGAGGAGAACAGGGATATGAGATTAGAAGGTATCCTAGGTAGACCCGATCAATTGAAAAGTATAAGGTCACCCTATGACCTTGATGATAACAAGTTTCATCAAGGGATGACTACTCATTTTAACAACTCAACAAAGAGGGTGAAGCAAATAATTAATTATAAGGAGATTATTCTGGGCAATACGAGTAGAACAAAAATTGTTTTTAGAAAAGGTGACTGCATCTCGGCAAGCCTGGTACACATGGCATTATGCAACCACTGTCTTTCATTTTATGTAAGAAAGATGGAAAGGAGGTTAGTGAGAAGGATTTATGAACATTTGTGATGTAAAAAAGCTAACGTGAACAATGCCTTATATAAACACTCAGTGACTTGCATGGGTCATAAGAAATTTGTTTTTGAAATTTTGGAAACCATTCCATGGGATGCCAGAGGGGGGGCGTGGAAGAATAAATTGGAATATAAGAAGGTCCTCTGGCAACTTAGGTTGGATGTTACCCAAAAAACAGATTTGAATGACTACATTTCTATTAATTCAGTTTTAAAAATGAGAGCAGCTAAATTATGAACTTTACTATATGTATGTTTTCAACCCTTATTTCTGGACAACTTTTGATAATGGCTGTAAATGTTTGTTTTTCAACCTTCGGTGTTGATATATGAGGTATTTTCAAAATATATATATTTTTCTAGCCTTTTTATATTATGTTTATTCAACCTGTAACTAGGTTTATTTTTAAATGTTGCTTTAAGGAAATGTTTAGAGCTTTTGTAAATGGTGTTCAGATTAATTCATTGATTAGTTAATTGTTTAACTACTTGAATTTTTACTATATATGGAGTTTACAAGTTACTGGTAATTTATGTTCTGATGAAGTCCAGTTCAGGGTGAATGCGCTCAACTTTGGAATTATTTTAGTATTGTTTTAACAAACTCAGATCCGTTTGGCTCAGCTTGGAGGCTGGGCAGATGTAGATTTTTTTGGTTTTCTTGGTTTTGCTTATGTGCCTACATTTCGGCACACTTATTGTTTTTGGTTCCAAATTTAGACTGTCATAAATATAATAAGGGAACAACGACATACTCATGAATTAATAATGAAGTGAAATGTTTTGTATCTGTTTTAAAAAGAATAACAAATAAAATCGCCATTGATTAGTTTTTCTAAGTTTCACACAGCATGACTAAGCATATACATAAGGTAATGTTACTCATTACTTAGTTATTTAACACCCTGCTGCATAGCCAGAACTCAGACATAATTTTATCTCTAATGGCACTCAACACCTGATATCACTATATATTTATTTTATTCTGCTGTTTATAAACAAAAAACATATAATTTGACAGTTGCCTTTGTACTTCTGCAAATAATCAAAGCAATACAGAAGCTGATGTTTCAAGACAGTGCACACACTAACAAATTAATGTTTGCAGTTTTAAACTTTCATGCAAACATGGTTTCTCTCATCTCTCTATGATTAAATGTTTTATGGGGATATATAACTGATACTGATTGAAATAATAAATAAAATCATATTCCTGTTATTTCTGTGTTATATTTTCCTCTAGACATACATTATAAAAATGAGGAAACACTCATAGTTTTGTTAATTTTTTTATGTCTTTCCAGTTGTACTCATTACTATGTTTAACATTAGCGATTTTACCCTGTATGCACTACTTCAAAATTCCTTTCTTTTTTTTTTTCAATAATCAGTCTTTATTATTTTCCAATTACATAACTACACACTACTATATATATACAATATTTACATGATTGCTTCCAAAAGTTATACAAATGATATATATTAAAACAGATTATTATAAGGAAATATAACATGAAAATACCATCAGTTTTTACTATTATTACAATCAATAACTAATCTAAGATTGAGTCTGTCTTATAAATATATATCCTAAGTAACAGTGGATAAGAACCTCTAGGCCAACACAATATTAAAGATTTGCTCCCATATTTTAATATTATTTATGTTTTTCTTGTGGTCATTGAGTAACAGTTTGTGCGCTAATATATGTCTTATAGCTAATGTTTTAAAATTTTCCCAAGATGTCTGGGTCGGGTTCAACCAATTTGAAGCTATGTATAGTTTCATTAATAAACAAATATTCATGATTATGATCTTTTTTGATTTGTCTAAATTTTCTGGGGGAATATGTAGGATCATAAATTCCCAAGAGAGTGCTGATTGTTGGTAGCCCATTTTCTGTAATTGAAGTTTTAATGAATTCCAAAGTTTAAAAATGCATTTGCAACTCCAAAACATGTGAAGCAGGTCAGCTGTCTGGTCTATGCAGTATGGACAGTTAGGCGAGTTTTTTGAATCAAATTTATGAAGAGTAAGACGGGTATAATATGCATTGTTGAATATCATCAATTGCGTAAATATAATTTTTGTAGCGATACAGACTTTAATGTTAGTTTAAATGCTTCCAAGATCTTCTTATCATCAACTAATGTTAACTTTTCCCTCCAGTAATTCGATAAAAGAATATGTTTATTATACTTCATCTCTTTTATCAGTTTATATGAGGAAGTTATATATTTTTTGTCTTGTATCAGAGCTTCCCAAAGATTACGACAGATATTTAATTCCTCTTCTTTAAATTCAAAGTTATTAAAATAATTTGTAGCCAGATCTTTTAATTGTCTCATAATAATTAGATAGGAAATAGGGAGACTTTTCTCTTTTAGAATATCGTGAACTGATATCCCAAGCAAGGGGTAGAAATCCAACATGATTAAATCTTTTATTAGAGGGAATTTCTGTAAGTCTATCAATTTCTTCCCTAATAATATGTTTGGGTTCTTGTGAAGTGGTTGAAATACCATCATATACTTTAATAAGTTTAATGAGGTAAAAAGATTTTGAATTGAAGTTATATAGCATTTTATGTGTTCCATTAAGTCAAATTTACTGAGTGTTCCTCTATTCAAAAAGGGTAACGCTTTACAGTTAATTCCCACTTTAGTTACATGTCTATATGTTAAGACCAACCATTTGGGTGCCCATTTCAGACTATCCTTATCAAAGTGAATCGCCCTTAAAATTCTATTAGCATGAATTATCAAGTAATAAGTTTCAAAATCTGGTAAATCTAGACCTCCCCTATTTTTTGGAGCCATCAATTTCTCGTATGTTATCCTCGTTTTCCTAGGAAAATTCCTTTCTAATTACCTTATTTGTATCAATTTTGCACAAGATCTCATCATCAAATTAGACTTTTTATGAAAATAAAAAATACAGAGGACAAAGCATGCTATTTTTCATTGTTCAAGATAATCACTATATTAAAGTTGCATGCATCTAACTTAGTTATTTGTACAGCAACCTGCTAATCAAGCCACTAATGTTAGCTTCCTAACTTACAGTCAAATCCCAGCACATCGAATGGCAGATCAGTAAAAAAATGATGTTGCATATCCTCTCCTTGATCATCCAAGACAGCAGCAGCAGAACATTAACAGTAACATCCCACAAGATAACAAAGTGACTCCAGAGAGTCTCCATATTCAAGGTTAAGGAAGAGGTTTGTAGCTGCTGCTAGTGAGCTGCAGACTGGTAATAGTGGATCATGTAACAGACTGTAGAAGCCAGTGTCAGTAGTTTGGTTCCTGCCAAGCTCTACATTTTTTATCCTTTTTTTGTGACCAAATGGAGTTGTGGAGCCATTTGATTATAGGATCGCACTGCCATCCTGTCACTTTGACAGTGTCTTTCTGCTTGAGTTGAACTTTGCTCTTCACTTTGGCTTTATGTTTTATGGCTACTGGATTCAGCGCTTTGACTTTGTGCTGCTTGGGATGATTATGTATGTCATTATTTAATTTTGGTTTTGCTTCTGGCTAATGCTCAAGCAGCATGTTTCACACTGTGTATATATGCTTACATTATGTTCTGTTGCTGATATCTTGCATGGTCAAGGAGGAGGATGTTTGTCATCGTATGTTCACTGATTCGCCACTCTATGTACTGAGACTTGTTGGAAGTTAGGTTACAGCTAATGTCAAATGATAGGCAGCCATCACTTACTGGCTCTTTTTTGCCCCTTTGTTCAATTAATAGTTAAGGTTAACAATCTTTTACTTTGCTTACATATCAATATATGCATAACTTACATTGCTAATAAATTCTATAAAACAAATATATTAGAATTTTATACACTTTTCAACTCTTTACCTTGTTGTTTCTAGATTACGTTTATTATTACTAATAATTATCTAACATAACTATATGCACTATTTATTTGTCTATTTAACATTTGTTGGTCAGGTAGGTGAACTGGTTCAAGGACCATTTCAATCATGATCCATGTCATAGAGGCCAGACAATACATCTTAACATACAATAAACTGTAGAATTATTTACAAAGAAATGTACATTGTAATCAGCAGCACCATAGTTGTAGACACATCACAGTAATGAATTTTCATTTAGAAACAGATAGCTTTAAATTTTCAGAAAGGTATATATAGTTCATTACTGACAGAGCAAATTAGCTTACAGCTGAATTCCAAAGAAGCATTGTAGTGAAATATAAGACCTGCATTTGAATTAAGCCAGAACATGGCATACATACTTGTTCCTCATCATATAGGTTCTTTCTACCCCACATCTTTGAAACACTTAAAGACCTTTTCTTTTATGTTTGTGTTATGAATCAGAAAGGCCTTTTTACTGCGTAGTTGCATGCCATTAATTGTAGTCTAAAGCTAGTAAATTCATTGATTTGTCATTTCTTCTAGGGGTTTCTTCCAGCTGTTCCAGTTTACTCCAATATTGCCCCTGTAGTACTGTTAATGAACTAAGGTACTACTACTAATAAACATAGGTAGCTCCTAAATGCTTTATCTCACACACGGTCCTCCTCAAATTATCTATGGTGTAATCTCAGTTATTCTCACTAGGGTTGATATATAATTATCTACAATGGTGTGGGTAAGGGCAATCTAACACTAAATGGGATAGGTTAATTCAAGCACCAAAAGGGAATTTGGTTAGGCTTAAAATTTGCAACAAAGGCAGTTAGCCTAGTATTAACTATGAACTTATGAATGTGAAAGTGGAATGTTTTATCAGTAGGTGCCAATTTGAAAGGGGGATTATGGCTGAGTGTTGTCTGTATTTCTAAGAGTATAATTATGATCCCTATTAAAGAGTCTGACCTTTACATGTGGATTGTATCCAGTATGGAGGAGCATGTAAGTAAGGGTGTTAAGTAGTAGCTCATTTCTTGCTGAAATGATAAGCCATCTACCATCCATTACTGTAATGCAATGGTGCTCTCTGTTGTTACCAAGGTTGATGAACAGTAGCATTTTATTCTTGTCAGATTTGTAATAATGTGGTGTTAGCATCTGAGTTTGCAAGAATAAGGGACATACCATATTCAGTTTTAGGAATGAGCACTTGGATGGCACTGGGGCATCTGGCTTCAGCATTGAGAATACTGGATGTTGGATAGTCTGCTTTATAATGTCCTAGTACTTTGCTAACTTGCATCTCTACTTGAAGAGTTAAAGAAAATGTTTTCACATGGAATTTTTATAGTGTGTCCTTTCTATTTAGTGATCGGTTTCACTTATAATATGCAAATATATTTACCATATAAATATATATTTCTACAATTTTTACATTCATATTTATCTATTAATGATGAATGTTTTGACCAGAACTTGAAATTCATTGTCTGGCTTTGCTCTTAATTTTATCATGTCACTTTCTTTAGCTTGTACATTTTACTAGGTTAATAAATTCAGCAACTATGGGAGAGGTGTTTTGTTTTCATCTTCTTATAATGGTGTCCATTACTATACCTATCAAAACCAGAGGAACAGGACCTGATCTTTTTTACTGAAGTCAGTACTGGCTAATTATATAAAATTATTTAGTGAGACTTAAATTATTTGTCAAAAGAGCTTAACAGAATGACCAAATTCTAAAAACATCTTAGTAGGTATGCACAATCATAAATAATATGATATCATGCTAATCTGTTTTAGTTTCTATCCTGCATATCCAGCGCAATTTACTGTTGGGTTTTGTTATCTTGTACCCTTTAGAGGTGGATACATACTCTATATTTTTTTCCATGTATAATTTTTCCAAAAAGGTGAAGGTGCTCTTTTTTGCTACTAAATCTAATGTTAATTTCATATTAGCTTCCGATGTCTGTAATAATTATGTTGGCATATATACATATATATATATATATATATATATATATATATATATATATATATATATATATATATATCCAGAGCAGTTCTTTGTAATTGATTTATATTCTATTAATATTTAAAATATGATAGCATTGACTTATTTCCCTATTTTTCCTATTTTATGTAATATGTTATTTAGACAGTTGAATACAGTGGATCTAAAAAGTATACACACCCCTGTTAAAATGCCAGGTTTTTGTGATATAAAAAAATGAGACCACAATAAATCATTTCAAAACTTTTCCCACCTTTAATGTGACCTATAACCTGTGCAATTCATTTGAAAAACAGACAAATATGTTAGGGGAAAAATATAAAAAATAAAAATGTACAATAAACTGGTTGCATAAGTGTGCACACCCTTAAGCTAACACTTTATTGAAGCACATTTTGCTTTAATTACAGCATTCAGTCACACCTGCCATCAATTAAAGAGACTTTGATTAACCCCAAATAAAATTCAGCTGTCCTAGTAGGATTTTCCTGACATTTACTCAGTTGCCTGCTATAGCAAAAGCCACGGCAGAGAGCTTACAAAGCATCAAAAGGATCTCATTGTTGAAAGGTATCAGTCAGTTGAAGGGTACCGAAACATTTCCATAACATTGGATATAACATGAAACACAGTGAAGACAGTCATCAAAAAGTGGAGAAAATATGGGACAACACTGATGTTGCAAAGAACTGGGTGTCCCTCCAGAATTGATGAAAAGACAAGATGAAAACTGGTCAGGGAGGCTGCCAAGAGACCTACAGCAACACTGAAGGAATTACAGGAATTTCTGGCAAGCACTGTTTGTGTACTACATGTGACAACAAGCTCCCATATTCTCCATATGTCTGGCTTATGGGATAGGGTTGCAAGATGGATGCCATTTCTTATATAGAAAAACCTCCAGGCCCAGCTAAAATTTGTAAAACAATACATGAAGACTCCCAAAAGCATGTAGAAAATGTGTTATGGTCTGATAAGACCAAGGTTGAACTTTCTGGCCACAATTCCAAAAGGTACATTTGGCTCAAAAACAATAGTTCACATCACCAAAGAGCATGATGGTGGCAGTATCATGCTTTGAGGTTGCTTTTCTTCAGCTGGAACTGGGGCTTTAGTCAAGGTGGAGGGAATTATGAACAGTTCCATATACCAGTCACCTTTGGCCCAAAACCTTCAGGCATCTGCTAGAAAGCTGAACCCCACCCCCCAGTAAGGAAACCTCCATAAAAAACTTCTCCAAAGCCAACTTCATGCTACTCAAGTCAGAAGTGACAAACTTCATGACACCCATGCAGATGGGAATTGAAAGTTCAACTGTTGAATACTACACTAAGGCACTGTAAGAGCACATCCACTCATGCATGGATCGTGACATCCCAAATAGAACTAAGATGCTCTCATCCAAAATTAAGGAAGACAATCTGGTGGTCCCCTGCCATAAACAAACTTTACAACAAAAGGAAGAAACTGTTGCAGAAAAAAGGAAAATCCCAGGATGCAAAAATCTCCCTTACCAGCCTCAGTAAGAAACTGAGATCCCTCATAAAACCCTCCAAAGCTAGTTACAAAAATAAAATTGCCAAAGATTCCAAAGACAACCACAAGGCAATCTATAACTATGTCAAGAATCTAAATGGCAATGCTCAGATCTGCTCTGAGCTAAAACAGAATGGCATTAAATATACTGATCCCAATGATATTGCCAATATCCTGGCATATTGATTCAGTGGCAACTTCACCCCCTAAATGGCCCATCTCAATACCGGAAGATTGCCAAATTCCGGTAATAATGGCCACACAAGTAAAAAACGCACTCTCCAAAGCTAAAAATACAGCATCCATGGGACCAGATGACATCCCAGGCTGTGTACTACATGAACTACAATATGAACTGGCACCTCACCTAAGTGTCATGTTTAATCATAGCCTCGCCTGAGGTTTCATGCCCAATGAGTGGTGCAGAGCTACAGTTATCCCACTCCACAAGGGGGGATCCACTTTGGATCCCAGAAAGTACCATCCCATCAGTTTGACAAGCCTTATCTGCAAGGCCATGGAGCGTATTATCATGGAATTTATAAACAAAGACATTGGCAACCTTCAAACACTGGATCCCATCCAGTTTGGGTTCATGAAGGGCCAATCTTGTCTCCTGAACCTGATTGACTTCTTTGAATCAGTCTCCGGAGCCATGGACAAGGGTAAGGTGGTACACACAGCCTATCTAGACCTTGCCAAGGCCTTTGACACCATCCCCCACTCTGGAATCATAGATAAACTTACTAAGCTGGGCATTAATCCCTATGTCACCCAATAGGTTGCTAACTGGCTTACTGATAGAACCCACACTGTAAAAGTAGCCGACTCCAAACCCAGCTCCAGACAAGTGACAAGTGGAGTACCTCAGGGTTCAGTCCTGGGACTGCTCTTGTTTGGCATCTACTTCTCTGAAGTACAGGCCAACACTAAGGGACTCTGGCTAACAAAGTTCACAGATGACTGCAAACTGGGAGCCATTATTGAATCCCCAAATGATGTGGATACTCTGCAAAAGGGCCTTACAGAAACAGATGCTTGGTGCCAGAGCCATAGGCTCAAGCTCAATGCCAAGAAATGTATAGTTATCCCCTTTGGGAAAAAACATGTATCCGTGAATTACCATATAGGTGGCAGTACACTAAACACAAAAAGTGTGATAAGAGACTTAGGGACACAGGTGGGCAGTGGTCTCACCTTCAGTAACCACATTGCCACAACAGTCAGGAAATCCTTCTATGTGGCACACCTCATCACTAAGGGCTTTTCATCCAGAAAAAAGGAGGTCATTGTCCCACTGTACTCATCCCTCATTAGACCCATTATAGAATACAATGCTCAGTATGGTATATACCTCTCAAGACATCTGCAACAACTGGAAAGGCCGCAAAAATACCTCACTAAAAGAATCACAGGCCTAAAGCAGATGCCCTACGCTGACCGCCTTAAAAAACTCCAGCTATACTCTGTCACATATCGTCTACTCAGAGGCGATATCTGCTTAACATACAAGGCCATATCAAACCCAGAGATGTTGGACATGCTACACTTAAAGAAATTCCAACCCCTCAGAGCCACATGCTCCAGGGATCTAAACCTTGTCATCACAATAAACAAAACATGGTGGAGGGATAGGTTCCTGACCCAGAGACTCCCCAGACTCTGGAATAGATTGCTTATACATGTCAAGCAGAGTGCCTCTTTGGCCCTCTTCAAAAGGAACCTTGATGATTGAATGGGAGAAAGGAATTTCACTCCGGGGATCACGCCAGTCACTCTGCTAGACAGGGGTCCAGGGAAGTAAATGGTGTGGGAAGAAATAGCCAGGGAATTGTTATGGCTAGGCTTGTATAGGCCCTAGGGCTGATAGCCTAGTACCAACCTATGAACCTATGAAGAGGAATTTTACCTTTCAGCATGACAATGACCCCAAGCATACATCCAAATCAACAAAAGAATGGCTTCACCAGAAGAAAATTGGCCCAGTCAGAGCCCAGACCTAAATCCAATAGAAAATCTGTGGGGTAACCTGAAGAGGGTTGTGCACAAGAGAATCCCGTGCAATCTTACAGATTTGGAGCACTTTTGGAAGGAAGAGTGGGAAAATATTGCCAAGTTAAGATGTGCCATACTGATAGACTTCTACCCAAGAAGACTGAATGCTGTAATTAAAGTAAAAGATACTTCAACAAAATATTAATTTAAGGGTGGACACACTTATGCAACCAGCTTATTTTTTATATTTTTTCCCCTAGCAGATTTGTTTGTTTTTCAATTGAATTGTACAGGTTATAGGTCACATTAAATGTGGGAAAAGTTTTGAAATGATTTAGTGTGGTCTCATTTGTTTTATATCACAAAAACCTGGCATTTTAACATGAGTGTGTACACTTTTTATATCCTATGTGTAAGTTATATTATTCTCAAAGCCCTGTAGCTTGTCTTTCTAGAATTTTTTACATTTGCATTTCAGTCTTTTGTATTTATTCTGAAAATCAATTCTACATTTGGACAAAAAGGATAAATCATGACAAAACCTTATTTGTTTATGTATGTTTATGCACAAAGTATGAAAAGCTCTTTAATATATTATAAACATACTGTGAACTGGTAGGGTTGTAAATACTAAAGTGAAAACAAATACTGGTATCCACATTTTATTATCTGAACTTCTGAATTCTGATTTAATATTTTTATTTTCTTTTAATTAAAAATTCTCTTGTATTTATTTTCAGTTTGCCTTAAAAGATTTGTCATGTACCATCACTTTAAATATAAAGACTAATGAACATATTCCAATGCCTGGTAGCTTTGTTTCTCATTTTCCTCATGTTCTGATTTAATTTTTGTATGTATTTCTTAGATTCTATTTTTTAAGGAACCAACGGAATGCTGAAAAAGATTTATTTGTTTTTTTTTCTAACTTGTTCACTACTAGGATATTCCGCAGTTGTCTGAATTATCTAAATTATCTTATGTAGAAAAATAATCCTTTTTAGATGTAGTCTGCCTTCAAATGTACAGAATATTTTGCTCTTCCTAAATACTAGTTTACTAAGATTTTCAACAATACGGTTATAATTTTCTTGTTTAGTTAAATTTAGTTTTATTTTAGAGCAATTCCTAAAAGGTGTAGTTTACCATTGTTCCAATCTTATTTGCAGTTTGAATTATAATATTGAGTCGAATGCATTATAATAGTTTCTGTTTTATTCTGGTAGAAAGTTAAATGTATATACTTTCAAATTTGTAAAGTTTTGTATGCCAGTGTGACCAGTCACCTACAGCCAGTTTTTTACTCAGTCAAGTGGCTGCCTCTGACATAGCATGCAGTCCTCCTATCTTGATGATACAGATCAGCACATTTGATGCCCAAAGCAGTTGGTCTGTACAAATCTTCCCAGGATAGGACCCATCTAGAGTCTGGGCTGCTGCCCACAACTCCATTCTTGGGTGAATTTGAAGTAGAACTACCCAGCATGCTTTGGAGAGGAACCCCCAGAGACACAGGGAGATCATTCAAAGTCCACACAGGCTTTAGCCTAAGGAAATGATTGAACCTTGAACCTTGTACATGGGAGGTAATGATCTTAACTATTATGCCAACTGTGGAACAGGTTAACAGCTTCAAATATTGAAGTCTGAATTAGGAGGTCAAAGCTAGAATCATAGGGTCTGCAGCCATCTGGCAAGAAGTGTTAGTGGTATTATGTGACAGAAGAGTGCATAAGAGCCTGAACAGTAAGGAGTAGAAAGCAATGACCAATCACTACTGCTGTATGGTGCAGAAACCTGTCCAGTAAATGCAGAGCAAATGAGGAAGCTAGAGGAGATGGAGATGAAGTACCTGAGGTGGGTGGTAAGGTACACACTGTGGGGCAGATGAAGAAATGAGGACATCAGAACAGAAGCCCAAGTAGCCCTGATTGCAGAGATAGTCAGAATGGAATGCAGTAGTTTGGGCACATCAGTAGGAAAGTAGAAGACAATCTGGTAAAGAAGATTTAGGACAGACATGAAAAAGGCAAGAGGGAATGAGGGTATTCAGAAAAGAGATGGCTGGATTGTGTGAAAGAAGACCTGCAACTGTCAGGCATATTTGCTGAAGAAGGTAGGAAAATGTCATTGAATCCATAGAGAAGAAGTGAACAGTTAATGTGATACAGCACTCTCATGCAGAAAAATGGAAAAATTGTGTTGATGATGATCTTAAATGTTAAATGTCTTGCATAAAATCATTAGTGTTTGATATTTCTAGCAATGTAAGCTATACAGAATATTTTTGATTCATATTTGTCACTTATTTTGATTAGAAGAAGATTAACCCTCCTAAGGATAAGACTCCCCAGAGTAAATTCCCTAAAAAAATACGAAAAACACTTTTTAATTGTTTTTGCAGGGAGAAAAGGCCTCCTACACCTCCTGATGTGGGTGTCAAGCCCCCCAAAACTTATATATACCAACCCCACAGTCAAATAACTCACAAAGAGGAATTCCCTAAAAAAGGACATCACCGGTGGTACTACTCTCTCTCTATATATGTGCACATATATATATATATATATATATACATATATATTTCTTTTAGTAAAATTTGGTTGACTTTTATGTTATTTTAAAGTGGATGTAGCCAGTGAATATTTCCATTATGGTGATATTTTGTTGTTTTAATGTTAATGAGTACTGTGGTTAGAATTTGGATTTTGAATGCATTATTTTATATATTTCAGCAATTATCTCGTCTATACATGCAGCAATATTTATGTTCAAGTATTTATATCTGTGGTATTAATTAATTTTAACATTGTGTATTGTTTTTTCTGATAATTCCCCTTTATGCTCTGTTTCATAAAGTTCTCTAGTAAATTTTAATTTACTTAGAAGTTGCTTGATTATTTAAATCCACATAATCTTTTTTATTTAAATATGATATAATTTGTTTCTTTAACTGCTTGCTGTTTTGGGATCTTCCAATACTATCTGATTTATTGTTGGCATTAATTTGACCTATTTACTAAAGTATGCTGCCATCTAGCTGTCATAGTGTATAACAAAAGTTTACTTTCTGAAATGCTATTCAGTTTTGTTAATAAGGACTTGATATGTTTCTTTATTTTGTAATTTTGTGATTAAGGACTTGGTATATTTTTTATTTAATCTGTACACTCTTATTTTATTTCTGGATCATACTTCTCTCAAAGAGCAAATGCTAATATATTCCATAATATGCTTACATTAATATTCCCTTTATTATTGAATGATAACAGGTGTTCATTATCTTTCTTTAAATAATCCTTAAATGTATTTTAATTTAATAATATATGAACAAATTATATTTACTCCAGCCAATCTCTTGTTGTTTACTGTAATTTTATAAATAGGTGCTTTGCAGTCTAATAATGGTCAGACTAGTATTTTAAATGATTTAGTTTAGGGCTTAACGTGATATAAATATTGTATCTATTCCTGACTGAGTTCCAAATTAATATGAATAGTGTGCAAAAAAAGGAATGTTCAATTTGCATACTATTTAAAACCTTTAGTTATAAGTTAAATAAATTTTAATGCTATAGCTGATGCAATACTCTCAGTTCTGTAGATGAACTAGTATCTGATCCATCTAAGATGCAGTCAAAATCTCCTTTTAAATGATCTTTCTTGCTGTTACAAAGAATATTTCTTTTGCAGCTATTGACTCTTAGGTCTGGGATCCAATACATGCTTGCTAAAGTGAATGTCTTGTTTTCATATTTGAGTATTACCATTATTATCATTCCTCGTTATCATCGCAGTTATATATTATTCTCAATGTAATCACGTTTGTTCATAGTCTTTCTGATACTGTCTGGGCTTGTATAACAATTTTGCCAATATTTCATAAAGATTTAATTTAAAATGCTTTATTTCTTAGTAAAAAGAAGGTTTACTGTAAAAAAACTCCTACATGTGATTTATTTACTTTATATTTAAAAAATAGAAGTTGTAATGAACCAAATAATTAATTTCCTGAGACTTGCTTTATTTCTCTTTATTCCTTTTGGTGATGCATTGTATAACTTTATATTAAAGTTGTCTACATCATTTGCTAAACTAGATTTACTGTCAATTAATTACAGTAATGATATTATTCAAACTAATTCTACAAAGCATAGCTTTAATATTCTTTCTTTCTTTAGTTCTATCTGGAAATCAACTAATTGATGATTTAATTAGGATTTTATAAACTATTATATCTACCCAACTTGACCAAATACCAGATATCAATGTCAAATGATGTCATGTTTCCCTTGCTATTTCAAAAAAACCAATTAAAATCTGAGTCATGTGTATTTATCTTTTACTAGCATGCAATTATTATTTATAATGTATTTCATTATCATATATTTAATGTCTTTCATTAAAGGTTAGGTAGTTATCTTAATATTTGCTGCTGGATGAAACAAAGGGAATTAGAAAAGATGAACAGATCCTATATATATATATATATATATATATATATATATATATATATATATATATATATTCTTTTTCTTAAATTTATTCCTCCTCTTTTCTATTCTTCTCACATTGATGTCATGCCCTGTTTTCTTCCCTTTTTTTGCTGCTTTCATTGTCTTCCTTCCATTTCACATATTCTCTCTTCTACCTTGCCCTCCTCTCTGCCTTTGTTCTCTTTTTCTTTTCTTCCCCTGTTTTATTCTCTTCCTTTTTCATTTGATTTTATAATCACTCACAATATACACAGAAGATCTGTATACATTGTTCTTATATTGCATTCTGATACCTTAAGCTATATTCTGAGCAAACATTTCCACCTCATTTCCCTCCTTTTCCTTTTCTTTTCATATTGCTTCCAGATTTTATCAGTTCAGGTCAATAAAGGTTATTATGTTAGACTTCTTTTACTAACTTGACTTTGATGTCATTTGTTTTCCCCTGTCTTTTTTGCACTCCTACTCCTTTTTTGGTTAAAGCGTTTTTGTTAAAGTGTGTTCTGTGGTTATGGATTAGGACATTTGATCTCTCGATCAAACATCCTAGATCTATATATATATATATATATATATATATATATATATATATATATATATATATATGAGTGTTGGACGCTATATTGAATGTACAGTGTCCCGCCACCCTACAGATCACAGAAACAACATATTCTGGGTGGAGTAAATCAATTAATAAAACAGAAAAGAGGCAAAAAAATGGAAACAAACTATTTTTGTATGTAAGCACTTTTGCCAAGTTTAATAACTCAACTTCTTCAGACAAACAGAACAACCATATCAGGTACACTTAAATACCAAATACAAAATCACATTATCAAGGGTAAAAGTTACATGACAAAGCAATGTTAAACTTTTAAAGAGACTACATTACTTTTATGAGAAAAACATTTATGAATGCATATAAAGTCATTTAAAAAACATTTAAAATACCATCCGGCCTCTGAAAAACATCCAGCATCCTCATTTTTTAAAACATACACAACCAAATTACACAAATAATATAAAATTATAAACTATTCAATGAGTCAAACTCTTCAATTTCAGTATGCAGACTATTGAACACAGATCATTTAATCCTGGCTGATTATAGGCATGTGTTCTAATTTGCTAAATTAACTTGCGCTGCTCAAGTCTTAGGGTATGTGATCCTCTCCTTTCATCATGCTGAACTTGATCTATCACTCTGAATAAAAATGAGTGGCCTGGCTAAAGCAATTTCCAACCTCCCTTTTCTAATAGTATAAGGGTGTTCATATACACGCTCTCTTAATTTAAGGTCAGTCTTGCCTATGTAAAAACTAGGACAAGACTGGCACTGGACTAAATGCACCACTCTACTGGAATTACAGTTGTACTTGCCCTTACAAGTATACTTTCTCCTTTTCAGTGTGTACATATAACCCACATCCATATGCTTACATTAGGCACAGGCCTCACATTAAAACATACCTTGGTGCCTTGTCAGTCCCAAATTTTTAAATTCTAATAACCTTTTTAGGTTTTGAGCTCTTCTAAAATAAATTTAGGGTTAGCACCTAGTTTATTCACTAAGGACTCTTCTGATGCTATTACACTCCAATTCTTAATCAAGACCTGTTTAATGTTGCCAGTATTGATATTATAAGGGGTTATAAAAGTCAAGGGATAGTTTACTATTTCACTTTTTTGGATATCATCACTCACTGTACCCGCATTTTCCATCATACATTGTCCACCCCCTCAAGTAGCTTTGAAATAACCTATGTTCCTTTTCATTTGAACTTCATTCACCAATTCTTTGAGTATGGGTGACGGATAACCTCTCTTCGAAAACATTTGGACTAACAAGTCACATTCAGTCATGAAATAAAGATTAGTAGTGCACATTCTGGCTGCTCTTACAAGCTGTCCCTTCACAACAGTTTTTTTTTTCTGATACCAAGGGTGTGCACTAGTAAAGTGCAAAAAGGAGTTTGAATATGTCTTCTTTCTATAGATCTTCACTTTATAGCATCTATTTTGTCTATCCTTAGACAAGTCCATGTCTAAAAATGCTATCCTCTTTGTACTGAATGTGTGTTGAATGTTAAAAATTCTGTTGTTCTACTACAATATTCAATAAATTCAACAAATAAATCATGTCCACCCTTAAATATAATAAAAATAACATCCAAATATCTGGTGTAGTAAAAATGTGCTGAATAAAGAGATTATTATTAAATACAAATTTGCTCTCCCAATACGCCATAACTAAGTTAGCCAAACTGGCTCCTACTGGGGAGCCAATGGCTGCATCCTTTTTCTACAAATAATATTTACCCTCAAACAAGAAGAAATTATTTCTAAAAATAATATCCAATAATTCCTGTATAAGGGAAACATTAGTGTTACTAACACCACTCTTAACTAAAAGTAGGCTCACCCATTCAATTCCTAGATCTTGCTGACTTACAGTATAAAGGTCCTTTACATCTACAGTAGCAAAGTTAAAATCAGGTTCAAAATTCAAACTACTGATATTCTCCAAAAAGGACCATGAGTCTTTACAAATTTAAGGTTCCTTCACTACATACTTCTTGAAAAAATTATCTATAAACTTTGCTAGGGGGTACGTAATTGGATTCCTACAATTCACAATTGGCCAGAAAGGGAGATTTACCAAATTTTTGTGAACTTTCAGAACCTAAAAATCACTGGAATCTGAGGGGCTGGCATAGAGAAATAATTCAGTAAATCAAGGTCAATATGATTCTCTAGAAACAAGTCATTTAAGTAAATGTTAATTCTCCTTTACACTTGGTTCAGTTCATTCAAGGAAACCAAAATATATGTGTCAGTGTTTAAGATATTGAGCATTCTCTCATTATAATCAAAAATGTTCATAAACACAAGTCCCCCACCCTTATCAGGTTTGAAAACCCACACTCCACTTTTTCTTAAATTTTCTAACATTTCCCATTCAGCAGGTTGAACATTAATACAATCCCTCTTTCTGCTCGTTTTATTACTATCAATATTTTTTAAATCTATTTCACAAATATGCTCAAATAAATCCAATATTGGATTCAGTGGTGGATTAAAAATAATTGGAATCCTGAATTCAGAAATTTACAATTATTCCCATTAAATAACATATTCAGGTTCAACTTACGAGTGTACACTTTCAAGTCAATCAAAGTCCGGCTCAAATCAAAATTTGTACTTGGCACAAAAGTCAAACCTTTGGACAAAAAGTCTAATAAGGTACTGTTTACTACATAGCTTAAATAATTAAAGATATTAAAGTCTCCATCTGAATTATTTGCAATATTCATTGACCACTCATTTCCCCTTCCATTTGGAACCCTATATTCAGTAGTCAATTCAGTTACTGCGGTGTTAAAAACAAGTACCTCATCTGTTGTTATCAAAGATGGTTCCTCTTCCTGTTATTCTTTCTCCCTAATTTGTTGTTCCTCCTAAAGTTCTGTTGGCCACGATTCTGGCCCCTGTGAAAAGTTTGATTATTCTGGTTGTTTGGGGGATTGTAATCACCCTGAGAACTAACATTTCGATTTCTAATTCTTTCACTTTATCACAGGTTGTTGGAAACCACATCCTACAACTCCCCACCATCATCATTACGCTGCTGTTTCTCATATTCATCCAGACTTCCTTTCACACTAATGGGAGGTGAGATTCTGATGTTGTCATGTAGTTCCAAGCTTGATTGAGCTACTCCTGAGATACTACGACCGTTCCACTGCTGAAATGGGGGTGGTTTAGGATACACCACTCCACTTTGATAGTCATTCTGATCATAGGCAAGTTTTTTGACCTTTACAGCCCGTAATTTCAGCCCGTGGCCATACATTCTCAAAAAACGCAGTTATAGTCAAATTTATACCTTCCAAAATCTAAATCACGTTTAATAAATGTATCCAGTACATCAATCTCAGTCATTAAATTATCAACCATCTCCTGATAATGTTTAACAAAAAGCTCAAGCAGTTCCAGCCCTTACTTGTCAAAAAGTTTGACTGGTTCTTGATGAAGGTGAATCTACTACCATTCCTGTAGATAACACCAGGACCTTAAGCTCTTTGGGACCTGGCGAGGCTGTAAACATTCACAAAAATATAAAATTTCCAACTGAAATTTCTTTAATTTAAATGATTTATAATCCAGATCTTTTAGATTCTCATTAATAGTAACAGTGTTATTAACCAAGGTACTACTCAGTGTAGAACTCAAATGATTTACTTGTAAATGCTAGTGGGGGTGGGGGTTGAAGGCAGTCAGTACGAGTGTACCAACCCTATAATTATTTGAATTTCCTGCTGGATTCACAGACTGGTCATTATTCAAAACTGGATTGAAAGAAGATGCTGCTTGCAGATGATTCTCCCTCAAAACATGGACTACTCCATCCCTTTGAGACGTATTAACCTCTGCCAAAACTTCCACTTTGTTGGTTAAATCGTTTATAAGGCTAGAATGTCTTTCCATTTTGGAACTGACCTCCTTTCCTGTGACAACTTGGGTAGAAAGTGGTGCCCTAGAACTGAAACTGGTTGCTATGCCTCCAACCAAAACCACACAAACTCAAACTCCAAAGGAAACTGACAAACCACTTAATAAATGAAAAAAGAGGCAAAAAAATGGAAACAAACTGTTTTTTGGTATGTTAGCACTTTCGTCAAGTTTAATAACTCAACTTCTTCAGAAAAACAGAACAACCATATCAAATACACTTAAATACCAAATACAAAATCACATGATCGAGGGTAAAAGTCACATGACCAAGCAATGTTAAACTTTTAAAGTGACCACATTACTTTTCTGAGAAAAACATTTTTGAATGCATATAAAGTCATTTAAAAAAATTTTAAAATACCATCTGCCCTCTGAAAAACATTCAGCATCCTAATTTTTTTAAATATACACAACCAAAATATACAAATTATATAAAATTATAAACTATTCAGCCTGCCAAACGCTTCAATTTCAGCACGTAGACTATAAAACACAGATCATTTAATCCTGGTCAAGGGAGCCTGCAGGATTTTTTGCAGGGGGGTGCAAACCCAGAGCCCCACCCACATAGCTCTCCCCGCCCCCTGCCAACATAGCCCCGCCCAAGTCCACCCACCCCAAGCCCCGCCCACACAACCATTCCAGTGTCCCATTACTTGGCTATTTCTTCCCATTTGCCATAGACACTGTTCAAATCTGTGTGCATACTGTTTCATGCTTTAGTTCTACAATGATTATAGACAGTTGGATTTAATTTACAACTTTTATTTCAAACATTATAGCCCAAACACTGAGACATTTACTAAACCTAAACAAAGCAATAGTCTTACAATGAAAACAGACTTGGCATTAAAGGTTCTCTACTTTTGAAACTCACATTCAATGAAACAGCATTGAAACCCACATTCAAAGAAAATGCATCTGGCCAGGGCAGGTTATTTACCTTTGAACTGTTTTCAAGCAATAGGCTCCTTGCACACTGTTAGGGTCATGCAAAAGTTTTGATTTACCTGATTGTATTAATTATAATATATAATTGAATTATATCCCTTAAGTAAAAGTAATCTGAATAATTTCACATTAAAGATATATGAAACTAATGAAGATGTTGTTGCTAGAAAACAACTGTATATTTCAGTGTTTCATCTACAAATTCAGTGCCTGCTGCCATCAAAGAATAAAATTGCCTATGTTAAATTAAAAAAATGGTAAGCTGGTATATTGCAATAGAAAATGGATGGCAAGCTGAAAAACAGGTTCATAGTTATTAGGCATCTCATCCAAAGGAGAACATCCTCAGGACTGCAGCATACAGATGTACATGCTGTAGGAATAGAACCTCAAGCCTCTCCATTAAGATGCAAGTATTCTACTTGTGGTGCTACTAACATAGCTTTAAAACTTTATACCACAATAGAGATACTATTTGCTAAACTATTTGCTAAACAAAACAGTTGCACATTGTAAATAGACTTGGCATGAGCAGCAGTGAACTTAGCTTCCCTTAAAACTCACAGTTCCTTGAAAATGCACTTGAAAATAAATTCCACCTGCAAACTCTAACTTGGGCATTTCACTTTCTCTATCCCTCACAAACATACCATACCCCCAAGGCCTCAACCTTAGTGCAAGAAATCTGGACAAAGCCTAAAATAAATAGGGACAGATTATAAATATGGCTCTCATAAACTTAGAAAATTGCAAGAGTAACAGGATTTGTGTTAGTATGCATTTTTCTAAATGATATGACATCTAAAACTGAAATGTCTCATTATTTAGCAACTTCAATCCTTTTTAGGAGGAATATGGGGCAAAAATCTGGACATTCTGCAAAAACCTGGACAGCTGAGGGGTATGCTACCTCCCTCATATACACACACACACACACACACACACACACACACACACACACACACACACACACACACACAAAATAATTCTGGTCATACTTGAATTAGTTCTGGGAAGGTTGCACTGAACAGCACCGTGCTTGATCTGAAGTGGGTGAAATCCTGGTAGCCAGTGATAATAACTGAACTGCAGCTCAGCAATGTGGAGCATTAAAGCATTTTTAGCAGAGCATTGTTTCATCACTACCTATTGTGTTTGCACATAAGCTGTAGTTATTTCAAACATGTGCCTTTTTTGATTACTACAGAGTACATTTATCCACCAGAGCTATTGCGTTTTGACTTCAGTGTGGAGCTTACCTAGTTGTTGCAGGGCTTGGCTTTTAAGTAAGGTAGCAATGCTTATTTACCATATACCATTAAAGCCACCCAACTAAGTGTACTAACACACAGACACTGCTGTAAGACACTGGTCTCCAATAAAATGCAATGAGCTTCTGAAAATACTGTAATCCTGTCCTTTTATTACAAATACTGTCATATGCATTTCAATACCCAAGGCTTATACATTATCAAGTTATGTAAATATTCTCTGCATGGCAACAACGAAAAGCCTTTCAATGCTGGTAATTCTTTAACAATATGCTTACTAAAGCTTACTTGCATCTTACAATCTCCGACAAGCTTACCTGATGTTCATTAAACCATGGCTACTTAAACAGAGCAACAGGGCACTGGGAAAGCATGCAGTTCCTCAATAATAAGAAGCATAAATCAACAGTATAAAAATTTGATAGAAAACCAGAACATTCTGCAAAATCAAGGACAGATAAAAAGCCATGGTCGTATTTGTGATGTACCTTGGATGGGGGAATGCTCTGCACACTTGCACTGCATAACTGCTCCTTGCCTTCCTTGGACACATCCAGAGCCACTACAATGGAGGGTGGGGTGCAATAAGTATGTCATAATTTGAAATGTCTCTGGCTGACAGTCTCATCATCGCAAACATGGGGACAAAATGTTCCACACCGGAAGTATATCCCTCATTGGTGAGATCAGATCATAAACTAATCTCACTGGATATCCACATCCCGCCCCCACCCCAAACAAAAAAGACCACAGTGAAGAACTTCTCTAAAGCAAACTTCACACTACTCAAGACTGGTGTGGTATCCTTCAAGGCCCCCGAGCCAGTGGAAACCACAACCCAAGCTGTGGAAGCCCTTAGAAATGCCTTCTACGAACACCTCCAGGACTGCATGGATCAGGCAATCCCTAATAAAACCAAGACTCTTTCCACCAAGGGCAAACGTCCAGTCTGGTGGACCCCAGCCATAAACAAACTTTACAATAAGAGGAGAAAGCTGTTACATGATAGAGCAAAATCCATAAAAGAGAAGACACCTTTGATCATTATTAGTAAAAAAATACGAGCACTCATAAAATCATCCAAGGCCATCTTTGAGAGAAAAATTGCCATAGATTCAAAAGACAATCATAAGGCCTTCTTCAGCTATGTTAGAAACCTGGGTGGAAACTCCCAGATATGCTCAGAATTAGTCCAAAATGATACAAAAATCACTGAACCCACAGACATTGCCAACATACTGGCAGACAGGTTCAGTGCAAACTTCACCCCCCTCTCCCCCACAAAAGGAGAGATAACTATCCCAGCGGAGTGCAGCCTCCCAGACATCTCCAATGCGCAGGTGAAAGCTGCTCTCTCTAAAGCTAAAAACACAGCATCAATGGGACCGGATGGTGTCCCCAGCTGTGTGTTACACGAACTCAATGAGGAACTAAACCCGCACATAAGGCAGCTGTTTAATCTTAGCCTTACCGCAGGATACATGCCCAAGGAGTGGCGTATGGCATCTGTGGTCCCACTCCACAAAGGCGGTGCCTCTACGGACCCTGGTAATTACCACCCCATAAGCTTAACAAGCCTGGTCTGCAAAGCTATGGAGAGGATCATAATGGAACTCATAAACAAAGACATAGGGGACTTGCAGACATTGGACCCGACCTAGTTTGGCTTTGTCAAGGGCAGATCATGCCTTTTGAACTTGGTCGACTTCTTCGAAACAGTCACCAAGGCCATTGATGAGGGAAAGGCAGTCCATACAGCCTACCTTGACCTTGCAAAAGCTTTCGACACAATACCCCACTCGGGTATTATAGAGAAACTTACCAGCGTAAATGTAAACCCATATGCACAAGATGGGTTGCAAACTGGCTAAAGGACAGAACCCACAGGGTTAGAGTAGCTGGCGCCATGTCAGATTCCAAGCCGGTCACAAGTGGTGTCCCACAGGGCTCAGTCCTTGGCCCCCTGTTGTTTGGCATCTACTTCTCAGAAGTACAGGCAAACATATGAGGACTATGGCTGACAAAGTTTGCAGATGACTGCAAACTGGGAGTCATAGTGGGAAGTACATCGGAAACAGATATCCTTCAGAGGGGTCTCACGGAAACTGATAGCTGGTGCCAGAGCCATGGCCTGAAGTTAAATGCCAAAAAATGTATAGTCATACCCTTCGGGAAAAACAAGGTAACCCCAAGCTACCATATAGGTGGCAATCCACTAAGCACAGAAGAGGTTATCAGGGACCTGGGGACCCAGGTTGACAGTGGCCTTTCTTTTGACACTCACATTGCTAAAGTGGTTAGAGAAACCTTCTACATTGCCCACCTGATCATGAAGGGATTCACATCCAGATCAAGTGAGGTCATTGTTCCCCTGTACTCTTCACTTATCAGACCAATGATCTAGTACAATGCCCCATTCGGGATGTATCTCACCCGACACCTGCAGCAATTGGAGAGACCCCAAAGGTTCCTCACCAAAAGGATAAAGGGACTCCAAAATCTGTCATATGCTGCCAGACTGAAGAAACTCCAGCTCTATTCAGTCGCATACCGTCTGCTCAGAGGTGACCTGTGCCTGACATACAAGGCCATGTCCAACCCGGAATTAATGGACATGCTCCACCTCAAAAAATCCAAATCTACCAGATCCACTAGAGCAAGCGACTTAAACCTTAGCATGGATATAAATAGGACATGCTGGAGGGATAGATTTGTCACCCAGAGACTCCCTATGTTGTGGAATAAAATCCCGGTCCATGTGAGGCAGAGCACCTCGCTGGCTCTGTTCAAGAGAAATCTTGACCGGTGGATGGGAGATCGTAGGTTTACCCCAGGAATCATCTCTGTGTCACTGCTGGACCGAGGCACAACAAACTAATGGGCATAGTATTTTTTAACATAAGGGGTGGCGTAAGCCACAAAACTCTGGGCTAGGCTTATAAATGCCTTAGGGCAGATAGCCTAGTATAAACCTATGAACCTATGAACCTATGGCTCTAACACTCATACCTCTCAACTTCAGAGCAAGAAATCTGGACAAAGCCATACATAGAACTAGAAGTGGGACACAGGCCCAAAAATAAGGCCAATTTTTAAATATTGCTCTTATTAACTTAAATAGAACAGTAGTAGATCTTGCATTAGTATGAATTTTCTGAAGAGTATAAAATCTGAAACTCAAATGTAAATGTCTGCCATTATTTTCTAACTTCAAGCTTTAATGACTTGCCACTAATTTGCCAGAAAACCACAAGTTTATGAAAAACGGACCAAAATGTGATGCAAAAATACCTGTCAAAAAGGGACACCTTTTTAGTAGTAACATTGTTAACTTGAGCAGCTAACAAAATAAGAGCATCTACATGCATTTCTGAAATAAAAGTAAAGTAATCTATAACTCTGATCATTAGTTATATACAATTATAAACCCTCCACATTTTCTTCCAAAATTGCCATTTTTGAGGAGGGATTATTAGGGGAGAGCAACATTTTGAGCCAAAATTGGGGACAATTGAGAGGTTTGGATATTCCTAATCTACAATGATTTGCACGTACCTCTCAACCTCTTAATGCAGGAAATCTGGACAAGGCCAAATATATTGGGGGAACATACAAACACTACTAAAAATTGCTCTTGTATAAACTTAAGACAGTCTTGCATTAGCATGCATTTTTCTGAAGGTTATGACGTCTGAAACTATGTGTCATTTAGTGACTTCATTCCTAAATGATTTGCTAGAAAACCACAAATTTTATGAGAAACAAACCAAAAATAAGAAGCAAATATCTATTAATTCTGCAAAGATATGGACAACTGAGAGGTATAGTTCAATCAGGGCTGTCTGAGTTCACTACCCCCCCCCTCACAAAATCATGGTCGAATGGAGCCTCCCCCTGCAGCCATTCCAATGTCCCATTCCTTGGTTATTTTGCCCTATTTACCATAAACACTGTAATGTGCATACTGCTTTACTTCTGCGATGATTTAGGATTTCATTTGAAAGTTTTATTTTGCATTTTACAGCACAAACCCGAACACATATCTGTTAAACAAAGCAATGCAGTCTTACAATGAAAATAGACTAACATTAAAACTTCTCTGCCCTTGAAACTCACATGCATTGAAACCCACATTCAAAGAAAATACATTTTGTCAGTGGCAGATAAATATTAACTCTGGGCTGTCTTCAAAATCATAGGCCCCTCGAACATAACATACACATGCTCTTTGATACACCTTCCTGACTGTATTACATTATATTCCTTGTACAATGCAGTACAGTTGTTAGAGGGCATTTTAAAATTATTGTTTTGAACATTTTTTCCAGTAAACAATGAAACAAAAGGCATACACTACTGACAAAACTGCCCAATTCAGAACATTTCCATCATAAAATGTCTATTTAACCTTCTATAGTCCACCAGTATCAGTAAAAAATATGCACAATCTCTGAAGTAGTAAAATACACATTAAAGAAATTTGTAACTAATAAAGAGGTTGCTGCTTTATATGTCATTATTTAATCTACAAATAAAGTGCCTGTTACCCTTGAAGAATAAATTGCCTTTGTTGCATGCAATAAAAAAATGATAAGCTAGTAATACTGCAATAGGGAATGGATAGCAAACTGATAACAGGTTCATAGTTACTAGGTATCTTTACCAAAAAGGACTGCAGCATCCACCCCCTTTACAACACAGTACAGTATCAGCAATGCATCTACCTACTGTGGGAGTAGAACCCACAGCCCTCAGCATCAAAAGCAAAGACACTATCTGTTGTGCTATTAACAATGCAAGCAGACTCAACATAAGCAGCACTAAACATTTGCTTCCCTGCAGCTCTCAGCTCGTAAAATCTACTCGACATGAACTTTGCAGCACAAGAAATCTGGAAAAAGCCAAAATTTATTGGGGGGGGGGGGGAGGCCAAAAACCAGGGACACATTTTAAACATTGCTTGTATAATGTTGGAAAGTTGCTAGAATAAAATGCTGCGTTACCACCATACATTTCACTGCCACGTCTTGAACCCAGGGGACCCTGTGCAAAACAGTCAGAGCAACATACCACTACACCAACTCAGCTGTTTTGTGAAAGAGGAAGACTGAAACTTAAATGGCTACCATTTAGTGAATTCAGTTCTCACCATAGCACAGCTGTCAACCTCTTAGCACAAAATACCTGAACAAAGCCAATAATGGGTGAATACAGCCCCCAAACATTCAGTGAATTCAGTTCTCACCATAGCTCTCAACCTCTTAGCAAAAAACACCCAGACAAAGCCAGTAATGGGGGAATATAGCCCCCAAACATATTCAGTGACTTCAGTTCTTACCGTAGCTCTCAACCTTAGCACAAAATTTGGATGAAGCCAATAAATACCTGAACAAAGCCAATACTGGGTGAATACAGCCCCCAAACATATTCAGTGAATTCAGTTCTTACCATAGCTCTCAACCTTAGCACAAAACCTGGATGAAGCCAATAATGGGGGATACAGTCCCAAAGACAGGGATACATTTCAAATATCCATCTTGTACACTTAAAAAATTGCTAGAATAAAAGCTTTTGTTACCATGCACTTTCTGAAGAATATGAAGTCTGATATTGAAATGAGTGCCCATTTTTTTTAACATTTGTTAACCAGGAAAGTCTGACTTGGAAAATAAGCTAATTTTTCGCAGAGGCCCAGGGAGAAACACTCCAGACAGCCAAGAATCAAACGAGAGAACATGTAGCTGTCAGGCAACAAGGACACAAATACAGAAACCACAGATTTTATGAGGAACAGAAAAAGTATGAGGGAAAAGCCTGCAACATTTTTACAAATGGTGGTGGGTAGGGAATTCAGGCTCTTGCCACTTGGGCCCAAGGTACAGGGTTCAAGCCTTATTCTCTACCCACCACCATGTAACTCCTAGGGCATTTTACACACACACACACACACACACACACACCTTACTAAAGCTGCCTCACACACCTTACTAAAGCTGCCTCACACACCTTACTAAAGCTGCCTCACACACACACACACACACACACACACACACACACACACACACACACACACACACACACACACACACCTTACTAAAGCTGCCTCACACACACACACACCTTACTAAAGCTGCCTCACACACACCTTATTAAAGCTGCCTCACACACACACACACACACACACACACACACACACACACACACACACACCTTATTAAAGCTGCCTCACACACACAAACACACACACACACACCTTACTAAAGCTGCCTCACAAACACACACACACACACACACACCTTACTAAAGCTGCCTCACACACACACACACACACACACACACCTTACTAAAGCTGCCTCACACACACACACACACACACACACAGACACACACACACACACACACACACCTTACTAAAGCTGCCTCACACACACACACACACACTTTACTAAAGCTGCCTCACACACACACACACACACACACCTTACTAAAGCTGCCTCACACACACACAAACACCTTACTAAAGCTGCCTCACACACACACCTTACTAAAGCTGCCTCACACACACACACACACACACACACACACACACACACACACACACACACACACACACACACACACACACACCTTACTAAAGCTGCCTCACACACACACACACACCTTACTAAAGCTGCCTCACACACACACACACACACACACACACACACACCTTACTAAAGCTGCCTCACACACACACACACACACACACACACACACACACACACACACACACACACACACACACACACACATACACACACACACACACACACACACACCTTACTAAAGCTGCCTCACACACACACACACACACACACACACACACACACACACACACACACACACACACACCTTACTAAAGCTGCCTCACACACACACACACACACACACACACACACACACACCTTACTAAAGCTGCCACACACACACACGCACACACACACCTTACTAAAGCTGCCTCACACACACACACACACACACACACACACACACACACACACACACCTACTAAAGCTGCCTCACACACACACACACACACACACACACCTTACTAAAGCTGCCTCACACACACACACACACACACACACACACCTTACTAAAGCTGCCTCACACACACACACACACACACACACACACACACACACACACACACACACACACACACCTTACTAAAGCTGCCTCACACACACACACACACACACACCTTACTAAAGCTGCCTCACACACACACACACACACACACACACACACACACACACACACACACACACACACACACACACACACACACACACACACACACACACACACACACACCTTACTAAAGCTGCCTCACACACACACACACACACCTTACTAAAGCTGCCTCACACACACACACACACACACACACACACACACACACACACACACACACACACACACACACACACACCTTACTAAAGCTGCCTCACACACACACACCTTACTAAAGCTGCCTCACACATACACACACACACCTTACTAAAGCTGCCTCACACACACACACCTTACTAAAGCTGCCTGTTTCAGCTCCACTAAAGCGTCCCATCTTCCGTAAACACACACACCTACCTTACTAAAGCTGCCTGTTTCAGCTCCACTAAAGCGTCCCATCTTCCATACACACACACACACACCTACCTTACTAAAGCTGCCTGTTTCAGCTCCACTAAAGCGTCCCATCTTCCGTCCGTTTTGGTTCCCGCTCGCAAGGGTCCCATCTTCCGTCCATTCCCGCTCGCTTGCAAGAGTCCCATCTTCAGTAAGGTCCAAAACTGTCCGTTTCAGCTCCCGCACGATGATGTCACAACTGTTCATTTTAGTTCCCGCTCGCAAACTTCGCGTGATGATGTCAGCACACCTGCGACTGGGCTTCTTAAAGAAGAATGCCTTAAAAAAAAAAAAAAAAAAAACTTTTTTTTTTTAAATCAAAAGATTAACTCAGCGGATTCCAGGGGGGTGCAAGTGCACCCCCTTGCACCTGCCTGCAGGCGCCCTTGATCCTGGTTAATTATAGGCATGTGTTCTAATCTGCCAAATTAACTCGCGCTGCTTAAGTCTTAGGGTATGTGACCTTCCCCTTTCATCATACTCAACTTGATCCATTACTTTGAATAAAGAAGAGTGGCCTGGCTGATTGATCACAAGCACTTTCCAACCTCCTTTTTTAATATTATATAGGTGGTCATACACACCCTCTCTCAATTTACTGTCAGTCTTGCTTATGTAAAAACTAGGATAAGACTGGCACTGGGCTAAATGCACCACTCTACTGGAATTACAGTTGTACTTGTCCTTACAAGTATCCTTTCGCCCTTTCAGTGTGTTTGTATAACCCACATCCATATGCTTACAATAGGCACAGGCCTCACATTTAAACATAGCATGTTGCCTTGTCAATCCCAAATGTTTAAATTCTAATAACCCTTTCAGGTTTTGAGCTCTTCTAAAAATAAATTTAGGGTTAGCACCTAGTTTATTCACTAAGGACCCATCTGATGCTATTACACTCCAATTCTTAATCAAGACCTGTTTAATGTTGGCAGCATCAATATTATAAGGGGTTATAAAGTTAAGTCATAGCAGTGTATGTTTCCCAGTCTATAGAGTGGTAGTTAAAGTCTCCCATGAATAAGGTATTTGGTTTAATAATCAGTGTCTCTAATAAGTTAGATATGGGTTCAGAGAGAGTGACATATATCTTGCTAGGATATGGTATGAGACTTTGTTTATGGCAATTTGTACAGGGAATGTATTCTAGGGCATCATCCTGTTTAACCAGCCTAGAGTTATACTTGTTACTAATATAGATTGAGACTCCTTCACATGTTGTTCCTGTCAGAGCTGATGGTCTAAACATGTGGAGGGCACTGAAGCCTTGCAGTGCCAGAGTGTATATTTAAACCATGTCCTGGTAATAGAACCAATGTCTATGTTCTGCAGAGTAAGGGGAGCTTGTAAGGAATGGAGTTTCTTGTTTAGACTGCTAGCATTGAGCAGTAATACCTTTAAGTTTCTTTGGGTTTTATTTGCTATGTCACTCGTAGGTTTGCCAATTTGACATTGTCTAAAAAAGGCTGTAAGGAGCTGGATAAAGTTTTAGTCAATATTTGGAAGCCTAGGAGAGACAGGTGCAGACCATCTTTTGCAAAGCAATTTAGTTTGTTAACCATGTCCTCCCACGCTGACAAATATCAAATCCTCCTGGAAGGGCACTAGAATCTAAGCCGATTATTGAAATTAATAATTGTTTGTTTGTATTGTGGCATCATCATTAGTGAAGGTAGAATGCTGATCAGTCCAAGGCACATATCTGACTGAGTCTCATATTCAGAGAGATAAACAATGTCTCTCTTCATGTAGTCCAAGAAAGTACATCTCAGGTCATTAACTTTCACATGGACTATGACAGAATCATACCGGTACCTGTGATGTAGCGACTTGAGGGCATGTATAACTTGGTGGATCCTGGCTCCAGATAAGTGACTAACCGTTATCTTCTCCTTTTCCAGTCTAGTGAGTGACGAATCTTTGTGCCATACAATGATACCCCCTATGTTAAAAGTCCTGGGTAATGTGTTTGCTTTTCTTATGGGCTTTGCTCTTGGGGCTCCACCGGGTGTAGGCATATGTGTTGTGTTTGGTGTTGCTTTGGTGAGTACCTTAGAAATTGCTAAAGATAGGCATTCCCTATTATAAGCTTAGGTGGTCTTTAAGGTTTGTGAAGACTGATTTTTACTTCAGCATAAGTCGGTCTGTGTTTGTGTGGTGGACACTATATGTGGCAGATTTAGTATATGTGTACTTTATAACCTTGTTGTATGAGAAATTTTTGCCTACAGTTAAATTGTATATGTGCACACTGTGCTTGTTTCTTTAAGTATTAAAGTTTTGTCTGAACCTAGGATAATAGCTACATTGTCTCAACATGCCCATATCTACCAAGCTGGCTATAAAGATGTTTGGTAATTGCATATCAATGTTGTCTAGACCTATATTTTGGTGTGCTACTGTAAGTTGCAGAATGTGTTAGACAGAGGTCTCCTTGGGTGGTGTTTGGGGTTTGACACTAGACTTGGTTAAATTGTGTTAAGGTTTGATGGTAGTGCTGTTTCATGTGCAAACTAGCAGCTCTAAGCTTGTTTCCATGCAATTGCATTGTTTTAACCACACTAAATTACAGGTTTCAGTTCTAAGGGTAGTTTTATAGATAACATGTATTTTGTGTGCATTTTTATCTGTACAGGGCACTGCTAACCTCTTGATGTAATAACACCAAGAAAGATTGCTTGTGAGAGTGATGCTACCTTGACAAGGCAATTTTAGGTACTAGGGAACTTTAAAATGATTTAAAGGCAAAATCAAGAAATAAAGCAAAAATAAAGCAGTAGCACTCTAAACAGTTAACTGAAGTGCAAAAAAAGAAAATAAATCTCTTATTTGCTAAGGATAGAGCAGGATTAACTCTGGAATTCCTTAGTGTTGCAATGCAACTCTGGGAAAATGAGCATGCAATACTTCTTAGCAATGGAAGTTTATTCAAGTGCAATACTGGTTTACTGGGTGGGCACTGAGTATTATGGATACATGGAAAACAAGGGGTGTGAAAGTACTTAAATTGGTTATACAACAGAAAATAACAATGAAAGGGGTGAGGGTGTAAGTTTGAAAGATAGATTGCCACAAGGGGTGGAAGCCAGAAACACAGTCTTTTAAAACCACAACAAAAGAAGGGTGGAAAGGTTGGGTTCAAAGTCGAGCTCTAGTCTTATGATTACAATTTCAGTAGCTTTTAGGTTAATGACTCTAGGGGCTGGGGCAGTCTCAAAGAATAGGGGAAAAATCAGTAGGAAGGTAAACAGAAAGGCATTGGAATGCAACTTTAAGCAGTTATATACAGCTATAAAAAGTACTGAAACATATCCTGGAGCAGAATTCACAATACTGCCACTACTGCAGTCCCACCACAGAGTAAAGCACCAGACTATACAGAAATATACTAATAACACTGAAATAAATGTTTAAATGAGGCTCAAGTCTGGAAGTAGATCACAATCTTCCCACATCTATGAATGAAGCTACAAGTCCCCATACTGGATTCAGAATACAAAAGGCTACCGTTTACATGTAATTCCACTTATGGAAAATAAAGTACAGTATAATGCATAAACAATGCTAAGATCTTGCAGTAATGCAAAATGTTCACACAACTATAAATGAAGCTACAAGGCTAAGGTCCCAGAACAAACTGAAAAATGCAAACATAACAGTTTTAGCCAAAACATGGACAAAAAGCAGAGAAGTACAAAAAGCTATCACCACATGGGGCACTATAAGTACAACTCAAAATATTTAAGCAGAATTTAAATAAAAATGAATTTAAGTAAAAGGAATTTAAATAAAAGGTGTATGGCTCTATATTGAAACCTCAAAATAATAAAAGCTTGAAACTTATAAGATCAAAACCAAATGCTCAAATCTTCTAAACCCAAAAATAAACACAGAGCAGCTGTTTTTCCAGGGATTCAAGCCTCTTCCTGTACTCCCATACCCCCTGCCACTTATATATTCCAACTCTAAGATCACAACACAGTGTAGAAAGGATCAATGCCCTATTGCCTACTGTGCTGCAATCCCACACAATTCAGATTACAGCAAAAAGAAACAGTGTTCTGTTTATTTTTGACAGTTCAGGCTTACAAGATTTGAGCATTTGGCTTGATCTTGTATGTTTTGAGCTTTACTGATGTCAAGATTATATTGAACCATATACATATATATCCATATATAACTGCACAGCAGAGATAAACTGTTAAGGTGCCAGAAAGTTTGCCTTCAGTCTTTCCCTTAGATCTTGCTAGTTGTTTCTTTCCTGCACTTAAAATAGTCTAATAGCTTTGCACTTCTACAGGTTTATTTATCAAGTATTTTATTACACCTGAGAGCCATCACACAGTAGTCATTCCTCACAGAATTAGCTTCAGTACTTAGTAGTTATGATCACTCCTCCTGGCATGATTAAAGTGCAGTTCTCTGTGCTTTTGCCAATTAATCTGGTGCACTTGGGCATTCTGAGGCACTGTTGAAACTGCTTCATATACACCGACAACCCTCTCCTCTAAACTCCCAACACTTAGACTTGTAAGAGAGAACCCTATATCACCAAATTGGAAGATATGTAATCTCCAGTGAAGACTGAACTAGTTGGTCAAAAGGAAAATGGTGAACATTTGCAACACACCACATGGAACACATACCCCTCCAGAGCACACAGTATCACAGCTCTGACATACAAACAATAACCACACACCCACCTTCACAGTGGCACTCAGTAGACATTTACCCAAACAGTGGAGACCATCAAGACCGACACCCACTCGACCACCACAACACAGCACAAACCACAGGACACATATCTCACCTACAAAGTGTACCCCTCAACCTAAGCCCCAAAGGATAAACACCTTGCCTGATACAGTCATCATAGGTGACTCAATTGTGAGCCACCCGGATGGGCCACTCACTAGTTTGAACATGGAGAAGGTAACAGTCAGCATTATATCAGGTGCCAGAATCCAACACATAACACACCCAGTCAGGTCACTCCACAACAACTACAAGTATCACTCTGTCATTGTCTATGTGTGTGTGTGTGTGGATGACCTGAGATGCACATCCATGGTCTATATGAAAAGAGGCATGGTGGAGCTCTCAGATTATGTGGGCCAGGCAGGTATGGCAGTAGCCCTGAGCAGTAAACTACTGTTACCCTGAATTATACCGTAGTACAAACAACAAATTGTTGACTTCAACAATTGGCTTATGTGTCTGGTGTCACTCTCATGGGATCCAGTATCTTTCTGCTTGGGATGACAAGACTGGCAGACTGCAATGGTTTTCCACAGATGGCCTGCATCTGTCACCCCTGGGTTTCCAGGTACTGGCTAAGTGTCTTGCCACCCCTATAGTGGCTTTTTCAGTGGTGTTCCAAATCACATTACCACCGTAACAGCTACACATATATGCAATCAGTGGGTCATGCTGCTCCACACCTGACATCTACATCTCAAGATGCAGCCACTCGCAGCACTCCTCAGAATGGTGAAGATTAACATTTGTGCTGTAACAGAGACCTGTTTTACAGCAGCAGACCGCACCCCTGCACAACTAGTCTACAACACATTCCACACCTATCAGCCCCAAAACATGGGCCACAGCTCCAAAGGTGGTGGCGTCTCTATATTGATAACATATATGCACACATCCAGAGTAGTATCACAGTATAATGCATCTGAGATACATCAGGTGCAACTGACATTGGGTAATAGTGAAATCTAGGTCATAGCCTGCTATAGGTCAACATCCATGTCTCTAGACTCTCAATCCACATTTCTCAACACCCTAGAATCTATCAAGGTCCAACCCAACACTCACATACTAGGAGAGTTCAACTACTCCTCCATCAAGTGGGAATGATACTCATGCAGCAATACACTGGCCCAACAATTCCTGGAATACATCAGCATCAATGCCCTGGACCAGTTCATACTGACACCCAGAAGAGGAAGTAGCATCCTTGACTTGTGTTGATTACTAACATATGGGACCATTGCTTGACAACAGTAGTCAATCGTTACCTGGTCAGATCGACCATAGAGTAGTCACCATGGAAATCCACTTCTCACCCCCACCCTACAAAGGTAACCACCTTGAACAGCTTCTCCACAGCTGAGTTTGGATTCATAAGAACAGAGATGGCTAACTTCACAGCACCTGTGCCAATGGAAAATACCTGCATGACTGGCGAATCATACACAAATGCACTGTACAAACAAGTACAGCAATACATGGAACTAGCCATACCCAACAGAACCATGACACTCATCTCCAAACACTGGAGGCCAATCTGGTGGTCCCCTGCCATTAATAATCTGGACAACAGAAGGAAGAAACTGTTGCAGAAAAAAGTGGAGTCCCAAGAGTGGTATAACACCCTTATTAGCCTCACCAACAACTTGAGATCCCTCATGGAATCATCTAAAGCTGCCTACGATGGCAGAATTGCAGCAGACAGTGACAACAATTACAAATCCACTGATAGTTATATCAAGAACCTCCACATCAATACCCAGATGTGCTCTGAGGTATTGCACACATACACACCACATACACAATACCTGTTCCTATGCTGTCAGAATGTCCCCAATGTCCGTTTTTGTCTTGCCCTCATAAATTATGGAGTATTACAGTCAGCCATTAATGCCAGACATTAGAGTTTCACACTTCATATCCTTAATGTAGTACATAGTACTGCAAAAGTTGATAGACTAGCAACTTTCTAACTGCTTATGGGCAAATGTAACAGCTGCCTATGATTTTCCACATTCTACATGATGAACTATTTCAGGTATTAAATAATACCCAGGATCATATGTATATATATATATATATATATATATATATATATATATATATATATATATGGGTCTACCTTGAGTCACCAAAATTACATTTTTCCAAAAGTGCATTTATTCAAAAATGCACTTTCACGAAAAAACGATTAAATGAACAGCGCATGTAGTGTGATCTCAGAGTTAGAATATATAAGTAGCAGGAGTGTGTTTAATGTTGTCATTTCTTCTTTTTTTTTTTTTTTGTATTCTTTTAATCATTTTTTCACGAAAGCGCATGTTTGAATAAATACACTTTTGGAAAAACTGACTCGCGAAATTACATTTTGGAAAAATTTTATTTCTGTGACTTGTGGTAGTCCCATATATATATATATATATATATATATATATATATATATATATATATATATATATATTTTTTTTTTTTTTTTTTTTAAAAACATACAGGTTTTCTGTAGTAAGGCTGCATTGTTAAACTTCCTTTAAGTGCCTTTAATGCAAACTATATAATATCATCCTAATGTCTAGTAGTTCCTTGCACCATGTTTTAGTTTTTGTTTTTAATTCAGTGTCTTTAAGACATAATATCTACAGTGTCCCTGGTGTCTAGTGTTTTCCCACCCAGTTTTGCTTATGTGTAAGCTTCTTTAAGGCAAAAAAAGAAGAGTTCTTCCTGGTGTTTTGGGTCCCACCCAACCCATGTTGCTTGGAAGTGCTGCTAAGGCATAACATGTAAAAAGTTCTCCCTGGTGGCTAATGTTTCCCTACCTGATCCCTGATATGTGTAAGTGCCTTTAAGGCATGAAAGAGTTCTCCCTGTTGTACAATATTTCTCCAACTCACATTAATAGTATATGCTGTTAAGTCATGAAATGTAAATAGTTGTACCTGTTGTTGATATTTCTCCTCCCAGCTCTCATTATGCAATCTATACTTTGATCATCATGTGTCCATAGCAGTGAGGAAAGCCTTTTATTCTGCACATCTCATAAATAAGAGCATCACATCCAAGATCAAGGAAGTCATAACACCACTGTATTCAACCCTTATCAGACTACAAATTGAGTACAATTCTTTTTTCTGTATGTACCTCACCAGACACCTGCAGCAGCTGGAGACTGAGACCACAGAGGTTTCTAACCAAGAGAATTCAGGGCCTACAAAACATGACCTACATGGAAATACTGAAAGCCCTGTCACTGTACCCTCTATTATACAGGCTGCTGAGAGGTGACCTGTGCTTGGCCTACAGAGCAGTCTCTGACCTTGTCCTAATGGAAATGATGTACATCCTCAAATCAAAACCTAGCCTGTGGCATTAACAGAAAGTGTGGGAGAGACAGATATGTCTCCTAGAGACTGGCACTGGAATAAGCTCCTACTTCATTGAAGCAGAGCTCCTCAATGACCCTATTTAAGTGCAACCCTGACAATTGTATGGGTAACTTTAAATTCACTAAGTGGCTGGCAACTATGTCCCTCATGGACAGAGGCGGTCAGTTCTGATCATAGAACTGCTCTGCTAACAACAGCCATCTCACTATGGTCAGTTAGGGTACATTTTTTTACATGGCTAGGCTTGTAAAGGGCCTAGGTCCACTAGCCTAGTAACATCCTATGAAAGTGTGAACCTATTTGTAAGCCTTTAAGGTACAAAAGGAAAAGTTCTGCTGGTGTCTAGTGTTCTTCCCCAGTCCACATTACTTGTAGGTGCCATTAAGACATGAAATGTAGAGAGGTTTCCCTGGTAGCTAGTTTTCTCCTGCTGACCTACATATTACCACTTATACCTTCTGGCTAGTTGTCCCCCCTCAATGCATTGCCTCAGGCTTTACTGTATGGTCGTGTGGTAGTATGACTGTCATCCCAGCCCACCTTTGTGCACATACACACACACACACACACACACACACACACACACACACACACACACACACACACACACACACACAAACACACAACACACACACACCAACATAAACTAGCACCCGACTAACCCCCCTACTGCTACATCACAGGCAGACATACACATGCAGCCCCTCACATACACTCATGCACACCCCCCTAACACTACTGATAATTAAATTCCCCAGCACGTCTCTCTACTGTGGTGAATGATAATGATCATTACCATGAGCGACCAGGAGAGCCTGTGCTAATTTACACATCCATGTGCCTCTCTGAATCTAATAATAAATCACAAACTGACAAACCAATTAATAAAAATACCAAATAAAATACCAAAATAATTATAACACACATACTGAGAATCACACGAGAATGAGCCCCTGTCCAAATAATTAAGTGAGGATTTGTAATAATGGAAATAACAATATTAAACAAGCCAGTGATCAGATTAGCCATGCATTTGTCATTGCTTTTTCTGTTGATAGCCAGAGTATTACTAATATCTTATTTAGAAACTGGCAACATATACAAAATGGCAGAGAATTAGGTGGAAAATTAGGTGCATGCCCCAGGATAGTATATAAAAGTAGTGCTAGTTTCAAGGATATATTTGACAATGAAGCAAAGGATAAAAAAGATATAGTGGGTAACATGGCTAAATGTTTGTAATCAGTGACAATATATACAGATGGGATTTTATAAGGGTAGGATGTAGAAGCTTCAAAGTCACTGGGTGATTTAACTGCAATACCTATGGTGTGGTTTATATTGCATTATGCAAATTATGTGAGGGATTTTATATTGGTAAAACAGAACATAAATTAAGAGAATGCATTTATGAACATATTTATGAAAGAAAAAAAAATGTATCAGTGCTCTGTATAAGCATATTAAAGACAATATAAACCACATTTTTTTATTCATCATATTAGAGAAAGTTGAATGGATTCCCATAGGTGTTTTGTGGGGCATCATTCTCGAGTAGCAAGAATTATGGTGGCAAATATACCTAAATGCCTCAGTTCCACCTGGTTTAAATGATATTATAACAATTAATAGTTTACCCGCGGTAGTGGTGCTGCAGTAGCATTGTCGCCTCACAGCAAGACTTTTTTTTATTCATCATATTAGAGAAAATTGAACGGATTCCCATAGGTAGTTTGTGGAGCATCATTCTTGAGCATTTTGATCCAAGTATGTATGAAATCTCGTAAATTGTTCTCCATCTCCTTTCCATAGGATAAACACATTGTCTACAAATCGACCGTAGAATAAGATGTGTTCTTTCCATGGATTATTCCTACTAAGGACAAAGTGTTGTTCCCAACCTACTAGAACTAAATTTGAATAACTATTTGCACAGGGGGTGCCCATCGCAACCCCCTATTTTTGTAAATAACAGCTATTGCTATAAGTAAAGTAGTTGTTCTCCAATATTAGTTCCAGCATATCACAAATAGTTCTAGTTTCACTGGCTGAGAGCTTACTGATAAGTACTTGTCTCACTGTCTCAATACCAATGTCATTTGGAATACTAGTGAAAAGACTGTTTATATCTAGAGTTGTCAGTAATAAGTCTTCTTTATCAACTACATCATTCATAGCACCATTCAATTTTCCAGAAAAATCATCAGAATCCCTTAGCACAGAAGTGAAGGAACTCAAGATCTGTTTCAATTCCTTCTCTACATATAGGGATATGTTTTCAGTAGCCCATCCCTGTCCTGAGATAATTGGATGTAGGGGAGGGTCTCTTAAATTCTTATGTATTTTTGGCAGACCATTGATGATTGGAATAGTTGGTTCAGGAATAACTAAGAACTCATATAAGTCCATTTCTATTTGTCTATGTAATACCATATCTTGTAAATATGAATTGATCCTGTTAATTGCTTTAGTTATTTCAAAATGAGAAACTTCAGTATAAGTTTTGGAATCCTGTAACATCGTCAGCATTTTGTTCACATACCATGACATATCCAGCATCACTACTGCACCTCCTTTATCAGCTGGTCTAAGAGAGATCAAATGGTTATGTTGTAAACTTGAGATAGCTGTTTTTTCCTCAGAAGTGACATTACAATAATGTCTAGTATCTGGATCTAATCTCAATTTCTCAACTTCATTAGTGCAAAGTCTTACAAATAGATCTACTGCTGGATGTCCAACTGGAACAAAAGTGCTCGGTTTCCTCAGTAAAGTCTTATCTGTTGTTTGATTTCCAAAAATGTGCTTTAGGGTGACATTTCGTCCGAAATATTTCATATCCAGGACAAATTCATCTAAAGATTATCTAAATGAAGGAATGAATGTTAAACCTTTTTGTAAAACTGAGAGTTCCGATGGTGTAATATCATGTTGGGAAAGGTTAACTACCAATGATTCCTCTCTGTGAATGGTTTCTTCCTTTTTCGGTCTTGACTTGGTAGTCATTGTCCTCTGAACTGATGTTGTTTCAAAAAAATTGGTAAGGTGGTATTATGTGATAGATGTGAACCATTTTGGTTCCTGTAGCTGATACCCCTGAAATATCACTATTATTATCATTATTTATTGCAGCTTCTTGATTATCCTGTGGTAATAATGTATTTCGTTGTTCTTCATCTGGCATGGTATTAGAGTTAGAACTACTATCCATAGGCAAATATTTTCTCTTGTTGGTTATCAACTGTAGTCTCTGTTCATTCGATGTACCTTCTTTGGGCCATTCAAAGATTCTTCCTTGTTTAAAATCATTAACATCTCTGTTTAGTTTTTTTATTTTCTGTTCTTTAATCTTAGATTCATATATATTAAGATTGAATTCTAATGTCTCTAACTTCTTAATTTGTTGATTGGATAATGTCATTAACTCTAATTCACTTTGTTTATCCTTTATTATTTGAGCAATCCTCTCTTCCTCTGGTTTAAAATAATCCAATAGTAATCTTATATATTTAAAGCTGGTTTCTATATTTATTGCTTGCCAGCTTGCCAAAAGTCCTGGGTGTTGATTGCCATAACTGGGCATGCATTTGACTCGCATTCCCCTTGGGATGACTTGATAGTGTATGCATGCTTCCAAGTGGTATCTCTGCCACATTAATCTTTTTAGTTTAAATGCCACAGATTCGACTTCTTGAAAGATAGTATCAAAACCAGCATTATTGCATTCTTCACCAGCTTCATCCAATATAATGGATTCATTATTATCAAAATGAAGATTCAATAGTGGATTCACAAAATTACCAGTCTCTTCAGGGTTAGATCCATGTAAAAATCCAAGCTGGCATGGTTAGACCTTGTTCTATTCATGTTATCGTTAGCCATAAGCATTGGGAGAAAAAAACAACTTGCAAATAAATAAATAACTCCCAAATGCTAAAGGTGGTCTGTCACAAAAACAGTCAATATTGGCAGAAAAAAGACAGAAAATCCACCCAAGGATGGCCAATCAATGAAATCCACAAGTGTTCCAATTAAAATGTAATCCTTTAATATGAATAAAACTTCAACTTGAAAATAAAATGAAAAATAAAAAAGCTCAAAACTGTCCCTTGAAGATATCTGATAAACGCTTTCGACTGTTGTCTTCCTCAGATCATATAAGACACTAGGGACTTCCATTTCCTTTTATATATGGAATTCTATACTGTTTGACCAATCACCATTGATGAATACTTGACAACATCCAATCCTATCTTGTTATCTCAAGATTAATTTGCATGCAATCAACTCTATGCTTCTGTTTCCCACCTTTATTGAGTATGTAAATTAGATGTTCCAGTCCTTCATTTTGATTGGATGTATATTGTGTTATTGATGATAATGTGAGCAAAGTGAGTATTACTCTTCCATCTTCCTTTAATTCTCAAGACCAATAACATGTGGCGCTGTTCTAAATGATGTAGTATCCAAAGTAAATAGAAGCATTCATAAACACTCCAAATATTAAATCTTCAAAGAAGTTTGTGAATATAACTTTCTATTCATTACAATGCTATGCAGGTATGATGGATCTTTACCTGCATAATCAAAATAATGCCACTTAAAATTATGGAATTACAATAAGTATCCTTCAACTAAATTATATCACATTTCGAAAAATACAACCAATGCCTGCTTCAGATGTTATCTCTAAAATACCAAAGTCTTGCCAAGAACAGGAAAGCATGTGAATAGAACGCTAACTGTTCACTTTCCAATCTCTTTCAAGCAAAGGCAACATCCAATCCTATCTTGTTATCTCAAGATTAATTTTATATTTTATGTAATAGTTCCATAAAATAGTTAATTCTGTATCTAAAATACCTAAATGTTACAAGAAACAGAATAAGCAACTAAACCGCTAAAAGAATAAGCTGTCACTTAGGCATAAAAGTAAAGTACTCTCCTTAGTACTGACCGTGGGCATGTATCGGCCTGTAAAATCTGATGTGTGTCCTGAAGATGTCCCACTTTGGCCATCTGAAAAGGTGGCAACCCTACCAATGGTTAGAGCATTCGCTCAATATCTGTCCATTCGCAGTCCAGGTCATCCCTGTCTGGACAGCCCAAAGATGAATGGGTATTACCCGGGTCTACCTACCATGTCATGAGAGATAGGTATTTGCGTGTACCTATGTGCGTGAAGTACAGCATGTGGACGATCAAATATGCCAGGGTTGTCCTCACAACCATATTGGTACCAGAGATATGTAGAGTATGCAATGTGTTCTGTTGTCTGTGCCATGGGCCATCAACCAGAGAGGGGATGGATGGTGTGTGTGGAATATGGGGTTGGGGGTGACAGGTAATGTAATAATTCGCCAAGGGGAGACTGGGTCGGATGCACAATAGGTGAACTGGAGGTGTACGAGGGAGCAATGGGTGACTCAGAAAGGAAACCAAAGAACAAACCTTCACTTCCACAATACAACCTGACAGGTCATATTGCAGAACACAATCCCACAAACATATGAACATTAAAATGTGCGATACACATGTACAGAAACGTTACCAGCTCACACCCACATAATGGTCTGGCCTGAACCGAGCCATCCAACCCCAACACACATGGATACATAATTGACTACCCATCATCCCCTCCGCAGCACACCCCCCCTTGTTGAACGTCCACCAAAACCATCCATACTTGGGCTGCTAGCTTGACGCAGCCATATCTGCACATAGTGCCCCCTACCCACATCTAGTAGGCAGTCGCACCCTAGGCAGTCTCAGATTTGCAAACTAGGTATCCCATGCATGCATAACCCTACCACAGTTTTGAATAGCCAGTTGAATGGGGTCCGTTGTTTACAATTTTTGGACATCCCTCATGGGATAAGTGTCTGTTCTCAAGAATAGACTTTATGGCATAACATGATGTCCACCCCCATTGACATCTGGGCACTAGGGCTACCACCTGTCCCACTTTGCAAGGGACAGCCCCTCTTTGGCCAGTTGTGTCCTGCATAAAAATTTTAAAAATGGCAAATGTCCTGAGATGTTAGGACAAACATATTTCCTATATTTAATGTAATAGTTGCATAAAACAGTTATTCTGTTTCTGAAACACCTAAATGTTATAAGAAACAGAATAAGCAACTATAATGCTACAAGAATAAGCTTTTATTTAGGCAAAACAGTGAAGTTATTTTCCTTTGTACTGGCTGTGGGTATGTTTTGCCCTGCAAAATCTGATGTTTCTACATAAAAGTCCCACCTGGGCAATTGAAAAGGTGGCAATCCTATAATAGGTATGCAGTAGCATGACTCGGCCAATGGATGTGGGTCCCAAAACCCAATTACTTGTCTGTATTGAAGAGTCTCAGTTCCCATGTATCAGCCAGATGGGAGCAGATTGTAAGAGGAACACACAAATAATATGAATAAATCACTGAACAGGCCGCCGATTCCTTACAGTCGAATGGCATGCTGTTGACTAATGGGCAACCATTCCCGATACTGTAGGTATGTAATCCGATGTAATATGCATCACAAGATAATATTGTGGCCCTCACTCCCACCCAGGGGTGTGGGTGTCAGATGCAAGCACCAATGTCGGTGCATTTGCAAGTGCAGGAGTGAGCGGGTGTAAGCCTGTTTGGCTACCAGTGTGTGAGTATTGCACTGGTAAAGCAATGTAGAGGCTATCCAAGTGTAAGAAGCTGCAACCAGAGGTCAGCATTACTTAACACCACGCAAACCCATGCACACCCACTCACAACTGCTTTAATGTGTCTTACTCCCTCCATATTCAATGGCCTTGTTCTGCCCTGCAACCAAATAAATGTCCTCTGCAAGGCTCAGAACCAGGTCCCTGCACACACAGCTAATGTGCTTTACCAATACGCCATGACAAATATACAGACAACGGACATTACCACAAACATATCATACAGCGCAGTCATTCAACAGTATAGGAATGTATCCCATCATGTAGATTTATATGTGACTGTTTATGTCCAGCATATATGTACATACATATATAGAGATATATCAGGAACATACCATGTGGCAACAAAGCATTACAAACGAATGAAACGGGAAACACCAGTGATGCCTGTATTATGTAGTGGTGTTGTTCTATGTAATCTCAAGACTCCCTCAGACAGACATGTGTCATTCATACACACAAACAGTTGTACATTGGCCGTATACATTTTATTTATTTATTTATTTTATTTTACATTTGTTGACCGGGCTAGTCTAACTGGATACATGTCCATTTTCAGTAGAGTCCCAGGGAGATAAGCTCCGAGGAAGCACAAAAAAATATAATCACATATACAAAGATTAAATTCATGTTAAACATTCTTAGAAAAAAAGACCAGGAGAAATCTCGGAGTTCCAGGGAGATAAGTTACGAGGAAGCACAAATATAATAACATATACAAGATTAATTTCATGTTAAACATTGCTAGAAAAAAGATAAGGAATCATCTCATTGGTCGTTTGTTCTTAGTGTAGTGCTAAGTAAAAAAAACACTTAACATAATACAGATATAGTTGCATTATAATATGTAAAAGATAGCAGCTGAGTAGAAAAGTTATTAGAAGGCGGGTTGGTATAAAGAAGGATAACAAAAGTATGAGTTGCAATATTCAGAATATGTGTTAAAAACGGGTTTGATTAAAGAAGTTATGAGGAGATAATAAGAAAAGATCCAGAAAGGAATAAGTTAGTTGTTACTAAGAAAAGGAACTGGAATATAGAAAAGAGGAGAGTAGGTAGATCCAAGATGGAAAGGTAATAGATCAGTCAGGTTTAGTACAAGGGCATAACCACTGTGTTCTGAGAAAAAGTTTCAGTTTGTTTTTGAAGAGTGATTATGTGGGAACAGAGGAAAGTTCAGTAGGAAGAAGGTTCCAGGATTTTCCAACAGAATTACAGAAGAGAGAGTCTCCAGCCCTGTTGTTAGATTTACAAATATTTACCAGAAGTCTTTGTGATGAACGTAAGGTCTTAAGATTGTTGTATGGGACAATGAGGGTGGATAGTATAGGGGTATCCATAGGATGGTAGAGGGTTTTGTGGGCAATGGTAAGTTGGTGGAATTTAAGCTGATTTTGTAATTCAAGCCATCCTAGTTGCTATAGGTTGATACAGCGGTGGGTTCTGAAAGGGTTTCCTGTGGCAAATCTGGCTATGCTATTGTAGGCACTTTCCATTTTAATAAGGATGGTTTTAGAGAGGTTAGTGTATATGGGTGAGGCATAAAGGAGAGTAGAAATTAGGTGAGTGTGAGCAATAGTGATTCTTGCTGCAGGAGAGAGAAAGGGTTTGATTCTGTAGAGAGAGCCCAGTTTTCTGTTAACAGATTTTAAGGTATTATCAATGTGGGTGTCAAAGTTAGGGTTGTTATCTATGGTGATACCAAGTAGTTTGGCAGTTGAGTCTGGGGATATAAGAGTGTTGTTATTGGATACTACTGTGAGGTTTATTGGGGGGACTTACTAGTAGGAGTGAAAAGGAGGAGTTTTGTTTTTTTAGGGTTTAGTAGGAGACAGCGTTAAGTAAACCATAGTTCAACTGTGTTAAAGACCTTTCGGGTAAGGGAGTAAAGCTCAGGTATGGATGTGGCTGAGCATATAAGTGTTGAATCATCTGCATATTGTATGCATGTAGCTTGGGGATTGCTAGGTGAAGGTCATTGATAAAACATCACTCTGTGCATGTAATGTACATTAACACAACAGTACCTGTCCAATCATCATGTGTGAACAGTACTCATGCAAGGTGCTGTGTGCAACATCCTCATCATGATAAAGGTAAATGGGGTAACCATAGAAGGACTGGTAGTGTTATGTGTACAATGGGGTTGTCCTCATCATGTGTACCTGGACCATTTAGGAGTGATGTGCATACCAGGATCATGCACCTGAGGGACAGGGGTGAGGATAACCCGAGTATGTTGTGATGCATATTACAAGGGTTACATGTGTCCAGTGGGCATGTGTGTCAAATGGACAGCTATGTATAGGGCAGATGTTGTCCTAGGAGCCAAATGACCTTATGTTTCCATAAGGTGAGAGTCGGATGTGGGGGAAGGAGAGTAGGTATGGCTGTGGAGGATAGGTAGGGTAGGATCACAGACAAGACAGCATACAGGGTTGGTATATGACACATGTGGGGGGATACACCTCGGACGGGGATGGGTGTTTGGCATTCACAAGCACATGGAAACAGTGGGATGGAGGTCCCCAGCCATGGGCAGTCACCACTGCACCTAAACAGCTGCAAAGGAGGCAGTGCTGGGGGCTGTCCAGGAGGGGCAGCATCACCCTGTAAATGTAACACTCTACCCTTGAGCTTGTGTATCTGGCTTCAGAACCCCTTAGTGAGCCCCCAACACAACATGTCCAGGACCGCATGACAGCAGACATGTACCTGTCTGGTCCTGCTCCCAGGGAGGACATGCCCCATCCTCAGTGGTGGGACTACAAGAAGGTAGTGCAGAGCCAACAGAGGTTGATGTCCAAGGCTGGGCCCCAGATGTGCTGGTGCCTGGTGCCATGGTCAGCTGAAGTGGGACAGGAGGTTCTGCCGGGTCCTCCCAACCCATTCAGCCTATGGTGTTGCAGTTTAAACCCACATATGGCTTAGTGATAGACAACAGCATACAGGATTACCTACAACAGTATTCATAGATATCACCATCAACCCAACACAACAGATGGTATACTTTTGCAGAGGGAGCACAACACATGCATATATACTGCACGCCATTTGTACAATGTGTAGTTGTATGAGATTTAGATTTGCGAACATTCCTGTATATATACACTATTATTAGGAATAGGTACAGGTAGTATACCTTTAAAATTTATAAGGAATTTTTAAATTTTGGCGCCAAGAAGTTGATAAATTGGTCCTTGCTGAATAGTTTGTTGATTCTGAAGAAGTCCACATTGTAAGTGGAAGAAAGCGCTAAATCCATTTTATTTGAATTGTTTGTTTATCAATTGTTTCCTTTTTTCTGCATGTTTGTCAGTTTAACTGGAATTAAATACAGGTCGTATCATTGCTGGTGTGCGGAGGCATTCTTTGGCCTTTTTAGTGTTGGATATCACTCTTGGATTTGTTGTTGTTTGTTCCTACACTATCTTTGTTGTTTAATGTGTAGTAGACGTGTGACCACAGCTATGAACAGTTGCCCATTATTGGCTTGTCACTGGGAACCCCAGACAGTGTCTGTCATACCACCATTTCATGTGACATATGTCCAGTCAGGGATGCGATGGAAGTAATACATCCCTATCATCATGTACTGTCTGCAATCCTCATACCATGCTCCTGCTGTGCACAGATGTGTGTTCAGTGTGTAACACAGGAAACAAATGGTTCCACACACTGACCAGTTCACAGATGGCCCTACAGATGGGGCTCCCTCATGAACAGAGTATTGTCATGTCTGTATTAAAACATGCAGAATAGCCTTTACCACACAACAGTAGTCTCAATGCAGCATAGCTACACTTACATGTTGTAGTCATGTGTGGCACATCACCCTCCTATCTTTAGGCTATTTCCCACAGTGTATGATGTTTGAGGTACATTCAGATATAATCTGTGATGCCGTTTCAGAACACCACATCCAGGTACAACTCACAGCAACTGTCATGGCCAAATACCACTCACAGCAACTGTCATGGCCAAATACCAACATGTTTTCCCTAGATAGTGTACTGTGTTTATCATGTGAATGGCTATGGGAACACCATCACAGCTGTTCCACATGCAATCAGCTAGAGGAGGACTGCAATAGGTGCAGAGGCCATCACCTGATCATGTCCATCACTTACAATACACAAGCTGCTGCTGAGCAGTTGTACACCTCCACATCCACCAGAGATTATGTGGGTGGGACAGGCAAAGTACATCAGAGAAGGGCTTGGAGACTTAACCATAAGCATCATCTGCCACACGCCTAACAATACAGGGGTCAAACCCCTGACTGACTAGTCATTACTATTACATGTGCATGACGTTACTACATGTGCCACAAAGGCGACATGTTGCTGTGCTGTAAGAACATTTATGTGTGTAGGTGAGTGACATCTGCAACAGAGATATAGTAGACATACATTAGGTGTGGCACACTTGGTTGTCCACATAAACGGATGCCATTGTCACCACAACCATACTCTCTAATGGACACACATTGACACTCTTTGCCAGGGCCGCAACTACACAACTACTTAGTTTGCCACACTGCAGTAATGCACATGACTACATGCACCACAGGGGATATCTGGACGTTCTATGGGCTAGGGCATGTGAAAGTGTTTGACATCTGTTAGTATGCCAATCAGGGTTATACTGGGAGTGACTGTGGTTGGGAGCATCATAACTCACATGCAGACATAAGGTGCCAGTACTGACATGCATGTATGCTTTGCTTCATGGGTGTGTAGTGGTTGGCTGTGCAAGATGGCTGTACAAGACTGGGTTAGGGGTACTCCTTGGCATCACGTCTCCTGACAATGGGGTGCAGTGCAGAGGTGTAGTGTCTGCAATGTCCCACACAGATGGGTACTGTATGATCTGCCCTGACATCCTGGTTACCAATGTGTATGGCCATAGCTTTGCAAGACATGCCATGTCTGTGTTTGATAGTCCTTCACATGGACATTGCTTGGGATGTGCATGTCCCACAATACTGTACAGTGACATGTACAGGTGTACCTGGTTTGGCAGACACATGTTGTGTATACAGACTGTTATCCCCCGATATGCCAATACTGGCCTGGTGTGGTGAAACCTGCTTATAGTGAGCAGGATGACCCTGCACCTGCATTGATAGTATGATACAGATATTTCCTAGTGTCAGTGTCATTGATCCATACAGGGCACATGCGTACGGCATTGTATTGCCTCTTTGGATCACATTTGATGTCACCACATATGTTGCAGGCATCCAGTGGGGAAAATAGTGAAGGCACAATGTCTGCAAATATGTGCCTATTGTACCACTGTACAGGGTGCCATGTCCTCTGCAGGCCACTGCAGTCACACCATGCCTACTATCTGTCATCAATGTGCATGGTACTAACAACATAGCGGGATATCCTAGGCAACTGTGTTTGTGCATGGCACATGGGTGCAGGACATATACTGGGTACTAGTAGGGTTGCATACTTTGTTCACCAAGCCTTTTGCCAGATGTAGGGGTATGGCTTGCCAACACAGTCCAGTGGCTGAGTGACAGCTGTACTCGTGAGGTGGCCAATGTGTCATAAGACAGACAACATAGAGGAAAACTACAAAATCTGCTCTCAACATGTCCAGTGGTAAGACACTCACAGCCACTTCTACACAGGCTCTGACAGACAAACACACACTTGCCATGTCCTGTATATGAACTACTACCTACAGTATCACACTGTAGCAATATGCTTTTAGGGCACGCACTACGGAAAATACTGGATTACAGCACACCTACAGATGTATACCTAGGTGGGTGACAACAGCAGGATTGACAAAGGTGGTCATGTGATTTGTACAGAGAATGCATACTCTACAAAGCGCTGCACTTGTCTCTCACGCAGGCAGACACACACTTGGCATGTCTGGGATTAGAACACCGACCTAACTACTTTAGCACACTACAGCATTATGCAGTTACAGAATGTGCTACCCAGATTACTGGGTTACAGTACTTCCAGAGGTGCATTTGTAGGTGGGTGACATCATCAGCCTTGCCAAAGGTGGGTATAGGAATTGTATGGAGGGTGAGCAGTCTAAAAGCATTATTCAGTCCTCAGGCAGATGGGGACAAACACACACACACACACACACACACACACACACACACACACACACACACACACACACACATGCACACACACTTGGCAAGTCTGGGATTAGAACACCGACCTAACTACTTTATTACACTACAGCATTTTGCAGTTACAGAATGCGCTACCGAGATTACTGGGTCACAGCACTCCCAGAGGTGTATTTGTAGGTGGGTGACATCATCAGCCTTGCTAAAGGTGGGTATAGGAATCTTATGGAGTGTGAGCAGTCTAAAAGCATTATTCAGTTCTCAGGCAAATGGGGACAAACACAGACACACACACACACACACACACACACACACACACACACACACACACACACACACACACACACACACACACACACACTTGGCAAGTCTGGGAGTAGAACACTGACCTCACTACTTTATCACACTACATCATTACGCAGTTAGAAAATGCACTACTGAGATTATTGGGTTACAGCACTTCCAGAGGTGTATTTGTAGGTGGGTGACATCATCAGCCTTGCCAAAGGTGGGTATAGGAATTGTATGGAGTGTGAGCAGTCTAAAAGCATTATTCAGTGCTCAGGCAGATGGGGACAAACACACACACACACACACACACACACACACACACACACACACACACACACACACACACACACACACACACACTTGGCAAGTCTGGGATTAGAACACCGACCTTACTACTTTATTACACTACAGCATTGCACAGTAATAGAACACACTACCGAGATTACTGGGTCAGAGCACTCCCAGAGGTGTATTTGTAGTTGGGTGACATCATCAGCCTTGCCAAAGGTGGGTATAGGAATTGTATGGAGTGTGAGCAGTCTAAAAGCATTATTCAGTCCTCAGGCAGACGGGGACAAACAAACACAAACACTTGGCAAATCTGGGATTAGAACACCAACCTAACTACTTTATCACACTACAGCATTATGCAGTTACAGAACACGCTACCAACATTACTGGGTCACAGCACTCCCAGAGGTGTATTTCTAGGTGGATGATATCAGCAGCCTTGCCAAAGGTGGCTATAGGAATTGTATGGGGTGTGAGCAGTCAAAAAGCATTATTCAGACCTCAGGGAGATGGAAACAAACACACACACACACACACACACACACACACACACACACACACACACACACACACACACACACACACACACCAGGGGCGGGAACAGAACACCTGCCTATCTACAGATCACTATTACAATACTACATAGTTGCGAGTCGCACCACACAGACTACACATTTCAAGGTTGTCGTTATGACCTTCTAGGAATGTGGACATCAACAGGGATGCTGGCAGTTAAGATGTACATACCTGTGAACCTATGTGTTTAAAGTAGGAATCCATCCTGACCTGGAGTATGCCCATCTGTGGAATGGACAGCTATTATCACTATACAGGGTTACAATGGCCATGCTCATACACATAGAGGCACATAACTGACACAAGGTGTCACTGGGCATGCTCACACACTTAGTGGCACAGGGCTGTTCGGAATGCACTATGTGTCCATCTACACAAGGTTATACTGGGCATGCTCATACACTTAGTAGCACAGGGCTGTCTGGGATGCACTTTAATTCTAAACACGGAAGGCCACAGTGGCCATGCTATTATAGCTAGACGTAAAAAACACATTGTAATGGACTCTGGCATTAGTAGTTGTCATTGTTAGCAGGAACGCTGCAATACATATATCTGACACCGGTCTTATACACAACGTCTGCTGCTGTCCATCACCTTAGATGTACCATTCTATACCAAGCACAATATTACCACTCACAGTGATGTCTTGCTAGGAGTGGCAACTGCTTGACCAACACAATGAGCCAATGTCCTGCTGCAATTACAAGGTTGTCCAGTGTTTGTCATTCTGGGATGACATGACTGAAAGTAGACATGTCTTTGTCACATATCACATGCATCCATGATTCAAGGGAGTGGGGAATAATACGTAAGTTGCATTCACCAATATAGTGCCATTCCCAGGCAAATGTCCTAAACACAGGATAACACCCTGACACCTAGAGGACAACTGCATTGTATGCTTATGCTAACCAGTGCTAGATGTGTAGCATCCATAATCACAGCTGCTCACTGTAGATCCAACAATGGGGAGTACTGACATCTGTGCAGTGAGGAACACCTGGCTGAAGGCTCTGTAGTGCACAATAGCACTACCACCATATACCACAGAACCAGACATGTGGGCCATAACACAGGTGGTGGTGTCCCCACATAGATAGAGGCCACTCACATGTACTGACCGGTACTCCCACAAAAGGTATCACAGATGAGTCAGGTGCAGGACACAGTGTCAAATGCTGCATTCTAGGATGTAAACCTCAGACACCACCATGCCCTCGGACCACCAACACACATCCATACATGTGGTAGGACATATAAAAGTACACCACCATGTGACCCTTGACCAGTGGACTGTACCAAGCTCTACATGGACTGTGCAGAGTACCCATGTACTGACACAGTTGCATCATGTGTTATGCAATGCAATGATACCACTGTCTGTAACCAGGTCAGCTGTACACATACCAGGGGCCCTCAGTTATTTACAGCATTAGCAGATGACTGTTGCTGTACACCAGTAAACACCCTCATGTTTGGATATGACATACATGTACCTGCCCTGGATATGTACATGCCACACACACACACAACATATATGCAAATAGCATAGCTGCTGTTGTCCTTTGTGCAGACAGGTTGCTACAGCCATTACACACATGCACATGGAATGTAGGTCTATGGCTGCTGAATGCTAACAGTACATAAGGTGTGATATCAATGTTGACAGAGGTAACATTCCCCTCTGTACCGGTCACCCATTACACTTATTATATCATACAACAGTCCATGTGTCATGTATGTCATTACACATGTCCACCAATTGCAATGCCTACAAGCATGCCCAAATGTCAGGATTGTAGGACCTACACACATGTACATCTAGTGGTGCATATTCAGATACCATGCATGTTCAGTTGCTGATGTATGCAGGTGACGTGTATTTTAGTACATCTTGCAGTTAGAATGCAGCCTCAACATTGCCATCTGTATATGGTGATATGCTGAATGTATGGAAAGATGTACCTCAGGTATGGACAGATGTGTGGAAATAACTAAGTGGTGGGGCATCTTTGCAGATGGATGTTTGCTGAGGACAGCTCACAGGTGTGTCACAAGTGGTCCTACAATAACCTGTGTTAACTGGTAAGCAATGGTTTCGTTAATTGAAGGGCATAACACACAACATAGACAGCAGTCAGGGTGACACCGAATATAAATCACTTGACACCTGTAACAGTTAAGACCTCCCATGTGCATATATCAGCACTGTTGCCAAAGGAAGCATCAGTACACTTTGTGAAACACAATCCCAGGAAGTAACTTCACTGTTGGTGTTTGGAGATTTTTACCTTTGCTGTGGAATTTTAATGAATGGTGGAATAAACTTTACTGTGCTTAGACTACACCCTTATATTTGGAATAATTGTATGGTGTTTTGATTCACCAAGGTGAGCGGACTGTTACTTCCTGGGATTGTGTTTCTCAAGGTTTGTTTTTTTATTTACAATTCTGGTACTTGAGTACTTTGCAGTATCAGTACACTTTGTAACGTGTGCAATACTGCTGGAAGTCTGTCATACATATCATGAGCTAGGCAGGTGTTTGATTCACAGTACTGGTATGTGTGGTTGCGTGTGTCCATATATGTCATGTATGGTGGGGAATACATCTCAATTGTTACTCTCCTGTGCACTAGTATGGACATCTGTATAGACTGCAATATAGAAAGCAGGACATAGGCAGGGGCATGTATCTCACACATGTGAGGTATCTGTATGTGCGTGACATAGGTGTATTCAATAGTCAATGCCACAGTGTGTGTATGTGTGTGTGTGTGTGTGTGTGTGTGTGTGTGTGTGTGTGTGTGTGTGTGTGTGTGTGTGTGTGTGCATGGCTATCTGGTCCCTGGAGTGAGGATGTATGTTACCATACTGATGTCACACCTACACAAGATGTGCACAGGCCTGTAGGATGTCTAGTTTTTCACATCTGCAATGTAACCATTACACAAAGGCCATATTTCGACCATGTGGAGCCAATGTACGACAGGGTGTACACACAAGCACATCATGTCTACTGTGTGAGTTGCTTCATGTCTCTGGCCATCCTCCATGGCCATGTGTGTACATGTGTTGTCCAAATTATTGTGATGAGCATCTATTTCACATGTCTGTGTTGTACCATATGACATACACCCATAGATGTCATATGCTCCACTGACGACAGGGCTATGCAGACAAAGGGTGGTATATAGGATGTGTTTTTCAGGATAGTTAGGCAGTGTTGCAGCCAGGCCACTAGATGTCATGGACATGTCAAGATAGCACATCACATTGTGTGACATTCATAGCAGGACTATGATCCACACCAGTGAATCCTGTGGGCTGGCCATACTCCAGCTCACTGTATAGTACTGTTTGTATTCCCCACATGTGTAGTTCATGTTCCTACAGTGAACAGCACCTCCACCATTGTATGCACAGCTGTAGACACATCTGGCAATGACAGTTTGTGAGGTTTCATGTCGGTGTTTCACATAGTTTGCAAGTATTGCACATGGGTAGCCATTGTGATGCATTGCAGGTCCGACCTGTATATTGTGACAGGACCATCCATTATGTATACATGTGGTAAATGGCCACATAGCAGATAGATCTGTGCATTAAGATGCCTGATAAATAATAACAGTCTCACCTGCAACGGGCTACTGTCTCAGCAGAATGCCAGAGGTACTTAAATGGGAGTAACACAGCAGTATGATCATTATCAATGCCTGTATGATAGCTACAGGGTGCAATGTGCATGTTAACACATATACCAGTACAATAGACTATACTATGGACTATGCACATGTGTGCATACACAGAGTAGCATATTATAGTATGCGGCATGTGTGTATACATGCCTTGCATATGATGTTACATTACATATTGTACAGTGACACATGTAACTATATGGAATATAGTTGTTATAGGTGCAGTAGTGACTTACCAGGCAACTCCAGGCTTGGTGGTTGAGAGACACCCACCTCCACAATATCGGCTAAGGCTTGTGGATGTTGTTCTGCAGGTGTCCCCAGGTTGGCCAGTAGCTCCTCGGTATGTGTGAGGGGACTGGGTTGGTGGCCCACCACCTGTTGCACCTTGTTCCCTGGTGATTGCATTTGCACAATGTTTCACCCATCTAATGAGGTCTGTACAGTGTCTGTGCACCTGCTGGTATGTGTGGTTGTGACCACCCACATCATTAACCCGCCTGCAAAGTTCCATCCACAGGGCATCCCGCTGCTGTGCATCCTGTGGCACATGGCTGAACAGGATATCATGATTGTCATGTAGGTATGGGATGAGGGCCTCATCCTCCAAGTGGGTATAAGGGGGTAGCCTTGCATGCGGCATACCTGGAAGACATAATGATGGAGACAGGTCACAGTAACTCACAGAGACATACAGAGCTAAAGCTGAACATATGTGTATCACATTTATTATGATTAAATAGTTGTCTTTGCAAATCTACATGACACTGACACCACTGACATGTTTGTGTCGCACACATTTAACACTCAATAGTGATTGGATATTATCACCATATATGTGTGTGTGTCACCTGATTACATTGCTCATACTCCATGTTGATGCTGTCTTGATGTGGGCATGTCTGTTTGCCTGGCTGGATGCGTCCACATTAATGCAGTCGACCTTGATGCTGTGTATATGTCACATATAAAGACTTACACTGCCTTAACAGACATGACCTGTGACCCTGCAGACTTGCTTACGGAAGGTTTTGCATGTATGTGTTTTGCCATTTACATCTACATGGCACTGTACAGCAGTTCAACATCCTACCATGTATCACCTGTGTTGCACATGTGATACACATGGGACACTGGCTAGCCAGATGGTATCTGCAGGGATGGATATCAACTATAGCATGTACAGTTAAAGTCAACTAGTAGGCTAAATGCCCTGGGCCAGGTATGAATCTAGGATGAAAGTTTACCTTGCTATAGCCAACAGGCAGGTCTCTGGGGCCAGGTGGTGCAGTGCCACATAACTGATCCACAGGGGTAATGATACATTTACCATGCGGTCATCACACTATGTCCGAGAGGGGAGCAATGTGCAGCTTTGCTGGACAGGAATGCATAATATGGCAGGACTATGTAAAGTGTATGGGATAAAGATCTGTCCAGCAAGTGGTGATCCTAGTACTAGGAAGGTGGATGTCCATGAAGTATGTGTTTGAGATCAGGATGTGTACGTGTAGCATGTCAAATATCACTGGGTTGGACATGGCTTTATTCAGGGTAGACATCATGCTACATAGTGGAGATGGGGATTCGGAAGGCTGGTGTAGGCCATATGAACATGGCCAATACCCGTTAAAGGAAATATGTGATCTGTTATGGGTCACTTGAGTGTTGAGTATGGCTGGACAATGATCTCTATATTCATGAATGGCACCCTGTCATGATTAGGGTTGCCACATACGACTACCTGACAGGTGTGGTGACGTAACTATCACAGGAAAGACAACTGCCCATCTGCATCCCTTACACACAGTGTCCATTATGTTGACCGCTGCCTAGGTGGTAGTTCATGGGTACAGGGTTATTAACATAGGGGTAGCAATGCAATATGTAGCTGTCAGATTGTGCCCATATGTCACACACCTCACCCACAAAGCCCCTTCTGTATGTTGTCCACAACACTCTGAGTCAGCTATTGCTCCTAGGTCATAGTCATTTGCATACTTCAATAGGCAGATACCTTCTGTTAGTCTGTGTGGTGTAGACTACAATGAGGGGGAGTACAATGGATTAACCCTGTCTTTCTGTAGCTGGCATTGGTGTGATGTACATGTATTATTCAGACACCTTCTGTGGTGTTGGTTCTGCCAGCAATCCCATTGCAAAACACTCCTGTGACATAGGAATGTACATCTAGTATACTGAGTGTAGGTGGAACACAGTATAGGTGATGATGTCCTATGACCTGGCAATGTTATGATATGCAGTGTGAAATCAACCTTACTGTCATCTACATCTGCACTGCTGACATCAAATAATTTGATCAAGGTTCATGGCCTTTCAGACCAGAATCAGCAGGATAGTAGTGCAGTACTTCCCATTATCAGTGGTGTCTCCCCCTTTGTGGGTTGTGACACCTGTTGGTGTGCACCATTCAGTGTGTACACAGCCTGACATGAAGCTATGTTTTACATGATGTGTATGTGGAGAGCAACTTGTTTTGCCATATGTGTATGATACAACCTGGGATGTGGACAGGTCCCATGCAGCCTGAGTGCAGCTTGTACCTGCATAGTTGTGGTTACAGGGGCTCTGTAGTGTACATGGATATATGATTCTGTACCTATGGGGGGGCAGTGTGTTTATCTTATCCAAGACCCTATCTGGATTGCTTATTCATGCTCAGCACTTCTTCAGAACTTGTAAGCACTACGTAAGCTATTAATTACTATAGCACTCAATCTTCCTCATTACCTAGAGGTAAACAGTTTTTGTATGTAATTTTCTCACTTGCTTAGAGTAGAATAGCTCTTGTACTCACTTTCCTCACTTATCTAGGGGATAATAGTTTTATATTCAGGCATGTCCAAGGGTTAGCTTCCAGTGTTCTCTCCTGTCTATCTGATGAATCTGGACATCTTGAGGCAATGTAGACATTGCCTCATGTACGCAGATAACCCTCTTCACTTACCACCCAACACTACAACCTGTGAGAGATGCACTTATCTAGCCAAACTGGAGATAAAGCTCTCTCCAACCAAGACTGACCCTGACAGTCATGTGGAGAAGGTAAACATTTGCACCTCACCACACTCATCACATAGACTCACTGAATCTACACCACCATAATCCACACATAGTAACACAAACACATTAATGGAGGCTCTCAATAATAATCTGTCTAAGCGACAGAGACCTCTAAAGTGGAAACACAAGCAGTCTCCATCCCCCAACACAACCCCAATGGCACATAGCCCACAGAGTCAGTGTGCCACTCAACCACAGCCAATAAGACAAATCAACGTACCCAACACACTAGTCATAGGTGACTCTATAGTCAGGCACACTGATGTCCCACTCACCAGCCTAAACAAGGAGAAGGTTACTGTCAGCTGCCTGTCAGGTACCAGGATCCACCACATAACCCACACACTCAGGTCATTCCACAAGTGCAAATATGACTCTGTCATTGTCTATGTTGGTGTGAATGACCTGAGACATACCTCCCTGGACTACATGAAAAGAGACATGGAAGAGCTTTCCGAACTTGTAGGCCAGGTAGGTATGACCTTAGTGATACCGCAGTATGAGGACAAAATGATTGACTTCAACAATTGGCTAAGCTTCTGGTGTCATTCTAAGGGGATCCAGTATCTGTCTGCTTGGGATGACATGGTCAACAGACACCACGATGCTTTACCACAGATGGCCTGCACCTGTCACCCGTAGGATTCTGGATACTGGCTAAGGCTCTTGCTGCCCCTATAATGCCTTTTTTAGGTAAGGTTCAAATAACATATTCACCACCATAACAGGAACAGGCAAGCACAAACTGAGGGTAATGCTACTCAATGCTGGAAGTCTAAATCTCAAAATGCACTCACTCAAGGCACTCCTTGTAATGGAGAACATCAATATCTGTGCAGTGACTGAGACCTGGTTCAAGGCTCCAGAGAGCACCTCTGTACTACCGGGCTATAACTCATAGCACACTTTTCAGCCATGTAACCTGGACCGGAACACCCAAGGCGGGGGTGTGTCCATATTCATTAAGGATATCCACCCCGCCAGGCTAGTTGCTTAGCACAATGCATCTGAGGTTATCCAAGTGCAACTACCTTTGGGCTAAACTACAATGCAAATTGTAGCTTGCTACAGATCCCCCACCATGCCCCAAGATTCCCACTCCTCTTTTCTTGATGTACTGAAAATTATTAGGGTTCAACCAAACACCCTACTAATGGGCAACTTCACCTGCTCCACCATTAACTGGGAAAACTACTCATATACCAACTCATTAGCTCAGCGCTTTTTGGAATTCATAAACACCAATGCCCTGGAACAACTTATCCACACACCCACCAGGGGCAAGAATATCCTAGACCTAGGCATTACCAACATGAGTGGCTGGTGTTCCACACCTGAAGTCAACTCCTTGTTGGTCTGATCTGACCATAAGCTAAACACCCTTGATATCCACATCCCACCCCCACCCCCCATTAAGGGAACCACAGTATAATATTTCTACAAAGCCAACATCATGCTTCTTAAGCTAGACATGGTAAACTTCATAACACCCACGTAGATGGACAATACAGTTACAACTGCTGAATCCTACACAAATGCACTCTATAAGCACTTACATGAGTGCATGGATCATGCTATCCCAAACAGAACCAAGATGCTATACTTCTAATTAAGGAAGCCAATCTGGTGGTCCCCTGCCATAAACAAACTATACAACAGAAGGAAGACACTGTTGCAAAAGAGAGTACAATCCCATGAGTGGAGGAGCTCCCTGGTCAGCCTCAGTAAGAAGCTGAGATCCCTTATAAGATCCTCCAAAGCTAGCTATGGAAACAAAACTGCCACTAATTCCAAGGACAACCACAAAGCATTTTATAGCTATGTCAAATATCTCGATGTCAATACCCAGATCTGCTCTGAGTTACAGCACAAAGGCATGAACATTACAAAACCAGTTGATATTGCCATCATCCTGGCAGATAGGTTCAGTGCTACCTTTCCCCCCTCTCACCCCCTAAAGGGCCCATATCTATAAAGGAAGAATGCAGAGTCCCTGTAATCACAACTATGCAGGTAAAAGCTGCACACTCTAAAGCCAGTATCACAGCATCCATGGGACCGGACAACATCCCAGGCTGCGTTTTACATGAACTTTAGAATGTACTGGCTCCCCACCTACACACCACGTTCAATAATAGCCTTGTATCAGGCGTTGGGCCACCTGAATGGCACACAGCAACAGTTATCCCACTCCACAAAGGTGGCACCACAATGGACCACGGAACCTATTACCCTATAGGCCTGACTAGCCTGGTCTGCAAGGCTATGGAGCACATCATCATGAATCTCAGTCACAGAGACATTGGGTACCTCCAAACCTTTGACCCCTCCCAGTTTGGCTTTGTTAAGGGCAGACCATGCCTCCTAAACCTGGTGGACTTCTTTGAGACAGTTACCAAGGCATTAGATGAGGGTAAGGAGGTCCACACAGCCTACCTTGATCTCTCAAAGGCTTTCAACACCATTCTCCATTCTGGTATCATCGACATACCCATCCACCTGAACATTAGCCCCTACATTATGTGATGGTTTGCAAAGTGGCTCATGGACAGAACCCACACAGTTGGAGTTGCATACCCTAGGTCCGACTGTAAACCAGTTACAAGTGGCATCCCCCAGGGCTCAGTCCTAGGACCCCTCATGTTCAGTATATACTTCTCTGAGGTACAGGCAAGCACAGGAGGGCTTTGGCTGAAAAGGTTTACAGATGACTGCAAACTACAGGCCATAATTGTTTCCCCAGCTGATACAGACACTCTCTGGAAGCATCGCACTGAAATGGATACCTGGTGTCAATATCATGGCCTCAAGCTGAATGAGAGAAAGTGCATAGTCATCTCCTTTGTATAAAACTAATTACCCGCAGACTACCACATAGGTGCTAGTCCCCTACATACAGAAAAGGTAATAAGGGATCTGGGAACCCCAGTAGATAGCAATTTCTCTTTCAATAACCATAATGACAAGGTGGTTAAAATATCCTTCTACTTGGCCCCCCCTAATCTCTAATGGGTTCACATCCAGAACAAAGGAGGCCATTGTGCCTCTCTACTCATGACTTATTAGACCCATTAAAGGATACAACACCCCATTTGAGATGTACATTACAAGACAACTGCAACAGCTTGGAAAACCACAACAGTACCACACCAAGAGGATTACTGACCTCAAACAGATGACCTATGCTGCCCAACTAAAGAAACTCCACCTGTACTCGGTTGCATACCACGTACTCACAGGTGATCTCTGCTTGACATACAAGGCCCATGTCCAACCCAGTATTGCTGGATATGCTCCACCTAAACAGAAGCCCCTGAGAGACACATGCTCTAGGGATATACACCTAACCACAACAATGACTAGGACGTGCTGGATGGATAGATTCCTAACCCGGAGACTCCCCATGCTTTGGAACATGACTCCAATGTACATCAGGCAGGGCCCCACACTAGCACTCTTCAAGAGAAACCTTGATGGGTGGATGGGAGACAGACATGTACCCCGGGTATCACTGCAGTGGCTCTGCTGGACAGAGGCACAGGGAACTAATGGTTTTGACATTCAGAGGCACAGGGAACTAGCCTAAGGGGATGGCAGAAGCAAACACACTTTAGCTAGGCTTATAAATACCCTTGGGAAGACAGCCCAGTACCTACATTTGAACTTATTACATGTCTTATGTGCATAGATAGTTAACTAGCTCTTCCATTTTACTTTGCTATCATGCTAATAAACTGTCGGGTGACTACAAGTCATATGTATCCTGTTACTGTGTATTGTAAATGCCAATAGACATAACTAATGTTTGCCTAACATAACAGTAATGCTATGTAACTTGTAATACATATCTGCCTACAATACTGTACATTACACAGTTATTGGCACAATATCCCACCATGCAAATCATAATTGCACATTAGGCCAACCTTCGACATGTTAGTCTCAGTAATACACCCATACATATGCCTACTGTTACAGTATATCAACATATACTATCCCCTGTTATAGCAAATACTTGTTGGACCATCCCTGCCACTGACAGCAGCTGGTAAGGAATTGTTGCGTTCAAAGCCCTTATATAGCATCCCTTGTGGCATTTGTGGTGTTTGCCTTGCGACCTACAGCAGTACACACATAAATACTACAAGCGTTAATATACTGAACAATACAGCACTACAATATAACTGTTTCCATTATATGCATCGCATACACTTTAAATATTACAGAACAGGTACTACATACACAGGCATACTGAGTGTTCTACATACCTTATTAGTAACCCAAGGTGTCATTGACTGTTATTTCAATCATTTTCAGTTTGTGTTTCAATCTTCTTTGTAACGTTCTGCTGGTATATACAGATGGTTTGAATGTGTGATAAGCCATCTTTTTATAGTTAAATATCGGTAACATGCGCTATTCTGACCACCAATTGGTGTTCCAAAGTAGTTAAGTAGATGCACATCAGCTGTGCAGCTATTCCATTAGCCAATACCATGGCAACAGTGGTGTATAATTGAGTACTCCACTTGGGCGTTGTCCCTTTGCCTTACTTTAGAGGAAGGTGGCCTGGATGTGTTGTTTGTGATGTATGTCAACAGCTATATGGAAACAGACAGAGATATATTAGCTTCATGACCCGTGGATTGTGTGTAATGGCTAGACGATGTTGTTCTACATGTGAGTACAGCTGTTATATTTCACAACATTGCTAATTATGCAGGGTTTGTTTGTACCTGATACTTCTGCAGATATTTCAGTCTGGCAAGGATGTTTGGGCAGCTCAAGGCTGTATGGCTATGCATGAAATGTTAGGTGGTTTACAGTGTGCTCACCAGACATCCTTGGCTTGGTGTACATGTGTATCATAATGTGCTGTTAATCAGTAATTGGTAACACTTCCCGGTGTACACACAACCCTCTGAAATGGGATTAGTGCAAACAAACCCTGTAACATCAGCAGCTGTTCCATTGTATAACAGCAACTGTTTCACATAGGACCACGTTAGTGTGTCTCTGACAAGGTATGTTAAGGCTTCTGCAGATGTCGTACAGTGAATGAATGATTTGTGATGTTATTACAGCTTGTATTGTAATTTGTTTGGGTGTGGGGGAGATGTTGGTGGGTGTACATAGCAGATGCAGGTGTGTAGATACTGTTTTTATACATAATCGATATGTGCGTGAGGGTTCCTTCCCTATTTGAACGGTACTGTTTTTATACATAATCGATATGTGCGTGAGGGTTCCTTCCCTATTTGAACACCTATCCTTTAGTGGACTAATACTATGGTAATTGCAGGCTGATTCATTAAGGAACTGTTAATTGGTTCCTGTATAGCATGCAGGTGATGTTAGTCCTTGAATTCTTTTGGCAATACATTGGAATGTGATAAAGTGTTGCTACATGAAAGCTGTGTATTTCTGTTATAGGTATTTGCAGTCATTGGAGTTGTGTTGGTGACTGACCCTCTTTGGCTAGGGTTGCCACCTTTTCAAATGGCCATAGTGGGACATTTTCGGGACACACATCAGATTTTACACAAACCCATGGTCAGTACAAAGGATAGAACTTTCCTTTCTGACCTAAATATAAGCTTATTCTTGTAGCAGTTTAGTTGCTTATCCTGTTTTTTGTAACATGTAGGTATTTTCGATACAGAAAGAACTATTGTATGCAACTATTACATTACATATGGGACATAATTATGTCCTACAATCACAGGACATTTTGACACATTTAATATTTTTGGTCAGGACACAACCACCCAAAGAGGGACTGTCCCTCTCAAAGTGGGACAGGTGGTAACCCTATTTTTGGCTCATGTCCATAGCACATATTTGTAATAGTGTATAGGCATATACTCTCCATATCCTTTGTTCATAAAGTTTGGTCGTGGTGGAATGTGTGATTGCTATAGTCCATGTTATACTCATATATGAACACTTCAGCCGCTGTATACGGGATACCTACGGAATCCCGAATGCACATAATTCCAAGGCCCCAGTTCCCGGCCCAGACTCCCATATCCCACATTACTGACAGTGACAGTCAAACTCACAAAAGTAACACAAACATGGAACACACACATGCACACACAGACACACTGCTACACACCACATCCAAACAAACCATCCTACACTACGTATGAGCAGGTGGGCAAGCTCCCCTACACCCCCCATGTGGGTGCCTGCACACCCCACACCCCCGTACTTTAATATTCTACCTCTTAGATCGCACAAACAGACGCACAAAGCAAACCCACACCCACACATTACAGTCCCCCAGGAACAAACACCACACTCAGAGCACACACTTACACACACTACAGCCCACAGAAACACACTTACACACAGTAACCTACCTGAACCACAACACCAAAAGCACTGACTAAATGTCCCTTAACATTGGGATTTTAAACCTCGTGCGTCTGGTGTTTTGGTACTGTGGTCTTTCGGTCTTTAAGCCTTGTGATTACATGGGTCATTATGTCAAGCATTCAGTATTTGGTAGGTATCCCATTTATATGTACCTCCATGGTTATGTAGATGTTGTTAACCTATCTATATATCTACATATTTATGCATATCCCCATATATCAACATATCTCTCTCTCTCTCTCTCCCTATATATATATGTTGATTTATATATATATATATATATATATATATATATATATATATATATATATATATATATATATATATATATATATATATATATATATATATATATATATATATAGCATATACTTTTCATTGGGTACATGCCAGTTTGTCCTATTTCCACACATTCCTCCCTTTTGTGTTTTAACCTGTCAGAATACACAACTGCAGTTGGTACATCTCAGGTAGCTTAGTGGTAAGTTATGTGAAGATTGAGTACATGGTTGTGTGTTCTAATCCTGGCAGTGGTCATTTTACCTCTCAGAGCAGGCACTGGTAGTGCAAGGGTGATTAACATTTCAGCGGATGTGTGTTCCAAATGTTTATTATTCTGTGGAATACTACCTATATATGCAAGCTGTGGTTAAGGTATACTATGTAACATGTAAATCATCTCTGACTTTATTGGGATTTGAACCTGGACTGCACAGGTATTATGCAAATGCTGTAGGCATTACACTCTTGACATTAACGTTCCTTCTGCCTATTTCCTATGTCCATGAATCCTATGTGTAAGCTTGGCTACACAACAGGTGGAGCCACCCACACCCAGTGAGCTTCTCTAAATACCGACATGACACATGACTTGAGAGACTATGCATTAACATCCTAACTACATTTGGCATAGACACTCACTGACACACTTCAGGGGAAACCTTGATGTGTGACTGGCCAACAGTATATACACCCCTGGGATCATGTGTCCCAGACACATACAGGCAGGGTGTGGGTGAGCCAGTCCAGTTCTACAGCTGCAAGACCTGTTGGGGAAATTGAATGCTGTTGGTTTGTCATGTTAACATGCCCTTTTGAGATCACTATGAGCCCCTATCATCCTACAGCACACCAGTCTTCAACAGCTTCCAGCAACTCTGCCTGGAATCACTTCATTGGCTATGCTTGACAGAGGCTCAGTTACTTCATCAATGGTACAGGTAAAGCCACCAAACTGTAGCTATGCCTCTAAATGCCCTTGGGCAGATAGCCTACTACCTATCTGTAAACCTCTACAGTGCAGACCATCTCCAACATCATATGTGATTATACAGAGTTTTCTGATCACAATATACAGTGTACATTCACCATGTAGTCAGACAACAGTTAAGTACAGCAATAGCATACAGACTACTGATACATAATCACACCAAAAGCCTATCTTGGAAGCTAGTGGACATGTACAGGTTTCAGGCTTTGTATTGCTTACCAGTAGGTTACCTACAGGAAAGATGGGACACAAGCACAGATGGGATACATGCCTGCAACAATGCCATACCAACTTGCATTTGTCAGCCTAAGGCTTTGGAATGCTGGCCAAGGCTATTGGCGCACCCATGGTGCCATTTTTAGACAGGTCTCAGAGGTGAATCTCACCTCCATGAACTGCACAATAGCAGAACCAATGAGGGTTAGGCTACTCAACACCAGGGGTAGTACTTACAACATGCATGCACTCACAGCACCCCTCAGTATGGACAACATCTACATCTGTTCTGTGACTGGGACCTGTATAAGGCTCCTGTGAGCACACCGGCTCTACCAGACTGCAAACCATAACACACATTTCAGCCACTGTACATGGACTGGCACAAACATGGAGGGGGTGCATCCATATTCATTGGGGATACCTACACCTCCAAGTTAGTGGGGCAGCATGATACCTCTGTGATCATCCATGTGCAGCTAACATCAGCTACGACTGCAATGCAAACTGTGAGCTGCTACAGATAACCCTCCATGACCCAGGAACACCACTACAACTATGTGGAGACAGTGGTAAACATGACAGTCCTACCAGACACCCTGTTATTGGTCAATGTTGGCTACCCTACACTTAACTGGATAACCTAATCGAGTATTCACTTCCAGGCCCAGCACTTCCTGGGATTTATCACCTCATATTGCCTGTATGAGTTGGTAGATGAACTAACGAGAGGTGAAAACATACTAGAAGTGGTAATCACTGACATGTGCAACAGGTGCACTACAGCAGAGGTAAACCGGTCACTGTTTAGATCTGACCATGAACTATTCACTGATGATTTCCACTCCCAGCCATCTCCCCCACCCGAGGAACACACAGTGAATACCTTTCCTGCAGCTAAATTCACAGTACTGATGACAGAGGTGGGAGGGTTCACAGCCCCCATGCTCAGGGATGACACTGCTCAAGATACAGACAGAATTACAAATGCACTCTATAAGCACCTACAAAGATGTATGGGTCATGCCATCAATGGTAAACCAGGACTAGCTACTCCTACACAAGGACACCAGTCTGCTGAACCCTTGCATTATACAGGCTATACAACGGAAGTAGTACAGTAGTCCGGAACAACAGTAAATTCCAAGACATGCAGACATCCATGACCAGTATTGACCAGATAGTTATGTTACTCATGTAATCATCCAAGGCTGACATCCACAGGTCATGGATTTGGAATATGACCACAAAGTCTTCTTTGGCTATGTCAAGGATGTAAGCAGTAAAACACAGATTTGCACTGTACTGGTGCAATATTGCACTGAATATACTGACCCTACTGTTATCACCAACACACTTGATATACATTTGGAGCAAGCTTCACCCCCTGCTGGGCCCACAACAATACCCAAAACATACAGTATCCCAGACATCTGAGACATACAGATGGTAATGGCCCTTTCAAACGGCATGACAGAGTGTCAATGGAGGCAGATGGTGTCCCAGACTGCATCCTGCAGACAGTACAAGACAAAGTGACCCCCCACCTAATATAGCAATTCAACATCAGCCTCTACACAGGCTACATGGCCATTCACTGGTGCATGGCAACAGCTATTACACTCCATCAAGGTGGTGACACAACTGACCATGGTAACTACCACCCCATAGGCCTGAGTAGCCTGATCTGCACGGCTATGGAGCGCATCCTCTTGGCACTCATTAACATAGACAATGGTAACCACCAGACACTTGACCCAACCCAGGTCACCTTGACTGAGTGCAAATCATGCCTACTGAACCAGTTTGACATCTTACAGCCACCTAGACTTTAGGTGTGGGGTGTAGTAGTTCACACTTACTACCTGGACCTCGCCAAGGGTTTTGACACCATTCTGCACTCAGGTATTATTTCTACACTCATCAGACAGTACATACTCCCACACATCACAGGTTGGTTTGCCAACAGGCTTACACACAGAACCCACATGGCAAGCCTAGCAGCCTCCAGGTCCAACTCTTGACCAGTCACAACTGGTGTCCCACATGACTCAGTCCTGGGACCCCTACTGTTTGCCATATACTTCTCAGAGGTACAGGCTAACACAGGTGGACTACAGCAGCCATGTTTTGTGATTACTGCAGACTGGGAGCCATAACTGACAGTCCAGCTGTCACAGACGTCCTTTAAGGGGCCTCACATAGACCAACACAGGGTGTCAGAGTGATGGCCTCCAGATAAAGGCCACATACTGCATGGTCATTCCATTTTGGGAAACTACACACACACACATATTAACACATGAGTGGCAGACAGTATAATTCAGACAATGTAATGGGTATGTGAGGACTACATTACATAGTGATCTCTCCTTTGACAGTCATATGTGCGAAGTAGTTAGGACATCCATCTATGCAAGCCATTTAATTACTTAAGGGTTCACATCTAAACAGACTTAGGTTATTGTGCCCCTTTACTCATCAGTCATCAATCCCATCATTGAGTATAATAACCCATTTTGGATGTACCTCAGAAGACACATCTGACAGCTGGAAGGGCTAAGAACGTACCTCACATAGAGGGATAATGCCTTCAGACATGTGTCCCATGCTGCCAGACTGCATAAACTCATGCAATACTCAGTGGCATCTCGTTTACTCAGAGATTATATTTGCTGGCCAACAAAGCCATGTCTATGTCAGGCTTAAAGGATATGCTCCACCTATGGATATCCATGTCACAGTGAGCCACACACTGTAATGAGCTACACCTTGCCACAACCATAACTGGAAGATGCTGGAGTGACAGATTCCTGTCACGGGTACTCCCCATTATTTGGAACTACATCCCTGATTACATTATACGGAACCCCTCACTAACACTCCAGGGAATCCTAGCAGAGTGGGTGGGGAACAGTGGCTACACCCCAGGGATCCCACAATTGGCTCTGCTCCACAGAGCGACAGTTAGTTAATCAATGGAGTGGCGACAGCAGACACATTTTGGCTATTCTTATGACTGGCCTTGAGCAGTTAGGCATGTACCTACCTATGTATCTATGAACCTATACATATAGTATTGACACATGCTGATAGCTTAATTTACTGTTCAGGTATTGACTTACCTTGTGCCAATGGCAGTTGTGTGCACAATAGTTGAGGGCTGCCTATGTAGGATGCACACAGTAGACCACCTATACATGACAATTTACAGGTGGTCATGTGTGTGTACCATCCATGTTTGCTGTGTGTGCAGGTGGAGAAGGGTGTCAGTCCATAGGTGCCTACACTGTCAGAGTGTGTGCTATATGTTCCCTCTTTGCCAAGGCATGGGCATACTGGGCACGCCTCCATCTGACTACTGGGGTTGGCACAGGGTGTTCGTGGTCTGAGTCCCTCTGTGCCTGTGGGGCCCTTGGCAATGGTGGTGGGCTGTGAGGCCCTTCACCATTCTGACCCTGCTGCAGCTGTTTCCACAGGATCATATTGTGTAGCATGGCACACACTATGAAAATGGAGGCACATGTGCCTGGAGAGTACTGCAAGGCTCTACCAGATATGTCCAAGCAACGGAACCGTGATTTCAGCATCCCAAACACATGCTCTATGATGATTCTGGTTTCTGTGTGTGTCTCATTATGGCGTTCTTACGTGGCTGTGTGTGCATTTCTGATGGGAGTCATCATCCATGGTTCCAGTGCATAGCCAGCATCTCCCACCAGGTGGCCATATGGGATGCCCCCCAGGCAAATACCTGATACAGCTGTGAGGCATGCCAGATGTGGGAGTCGTGACAACTTCCAGGGCTGCCAGAACACACATCCATGACAATGCCCTGGGCATTGCACATGACCTGGCAGTTGATGGAGGGGTATCCTTTGCGGTTTATGTAGCACCTACCCTGCTCACCGGGTGGTGTCTTGATGTGTATGTGCATGGAGTCAAATGCACCCAGTACCTCTGGGTAGTCTTCCACATGGTGGAAGAGACGCAAATTGATGGCCAACTCCTCCTGCATTCAGGGGAAGTATATGTGCTCATTGGCATGTGGTAACATGGCATCCAGGAACTGATGGAGTAGCCTGGATGCTGATGCCTGTGAGATCCCCATGATATCCCCAGTTGGCCTTTGAAAGGTACCTGTGGCTAGTATTCTCAAGCGTACACATACCTTCATGTCCACTGGGATGGGTTCCCCTCTGTAATTTCTGGCTCTGAGGCATGGCCAGCACAGCTCAACAAGTTGCTGTATGGTGGCCCAGTCCACCCTGTAATGCTCTACTATCTCCAGATCATGTAGCCCCTTGCAGGTTACCCTTGGTCTGAACACTCTTCTCCTCCTCCGGTGCCTGAGATGGTTGTCAGCATCATCCTCCACACCACTGTCAGTCTCCAACACATGCTGGTGAATCAAAGCTATGGCAGCCTCTAACATGTACATATTAAAAGTTCCCCATCTGTATACACCAATGGTGCAGAGTGTCTGGGAATACACAAGTGTGTTTATGAGGCTTTAACACTTTATACTATTGTGTAATGTAAGCTGCTGGTGTAATTGGGTGTGTATGTGCAATTCCAGCTGCAGGGTATCTTAATTATGGGTTTTACAGCAGGTACTGCTATTATGGGGCCTTTGGTGTTGACTTACACTTGGCTGCCATGATTCATTTATTGCCCTTTACTTCACTTTTCAACCTGATTCCACTCCCATTGTCAGGCATGCATCCAGCTACCTGCTTTCTTGTTTTGTACTTTCCCAACCCAGGATTCTGTTGCGAAATGTGTTATATAACTGATCTACTGCAAGTTTGCTTTGTTCTGCTGTGACAGTTCTCTTTTCTTTGCAGTACGGCACCTCCCCTTTCCTGTTCTGCAGGTAGCTGCTAGCAGCCTTGTTAGCTGTTGTCAATGGCCCACTGTGAGTTCCTAGGTGTTAATTACTAATTTGTACTCCAATTACCATGCTGCAGCATTTCCTTATTGTCTTCCCGTATCCTTCCTGTTTCAGCTATGGTGTGCAGGCAACCCGAATTAGCAATGCTCCAATGTGCTTACAGCTAAAGTGGCACACCCCTCTCTTGATGTCATGTTTATCTCCAGGCCACACCTCAGTGTTGTACCGCTATGCTGTGTGGTACATCCTTACGCCGGCGGGGATTTTGAGATTCAGTATTACTTGACTCATTTGTATGGCATTGACTACTAATTCCTAGTTACTGCACAGAACAGTGTCACAGACCCTTAGCAACCCTTGTGCCATGGTTGTGGTGTAGCATGCATGCCATTGACTGTTATGGGGAATTCATGAAATGTGTTACATTGCAGTTTTATGACATATACATATATTTTCATTGTGATCCCATTTGCACACCGATGCACTGTGATTTTACTTTGCGTTAGTGTGGCCATGACATTAAATGTTATGTTGTATGTCTTGTGCATGTTTTTTTTATGCCATTGGCTATATATTTAGCCATTGGCATATATTAACATTATAATACATAAGTTTTTGTCTGCTTTCATGGCTCTGATTTTATGTTTGAAAAAATGTGAACTGTTTTTTTTGGGGGGTTTACATTTCTGCATGCTTACACTACACCTGCACCACTTCATGAATAGTTATATACCTTCATTTGCATGCTACACTGCTGCGCATGGGGTAATTAGCATACGTGCACCAGGAGCTGCTCAACTCAGGCGTACGCTGGTAGTGCACATGGAAACAGCTCATACCCGAATCGCTCGGTGGCCAAATTTGGCGTTAGATTGCTGACACTACGCCTGCGCCTGGCGCAAGCTTCATGAATCCTGGGGAATGTATTTATCCTTTTCAACAGGAGATATATAAATCTCTATTATTTTACTAAACCCGCTTAATTGAGACATTTTTACCACCTCACAGTGACCTGTTCTTTCACTGGCTCCAGTAACCTCTCTATGCACATATCATTTGGTGTTGTCCTTACTCTTGTTACTTGAATCATGGCTGAAAAGGATCAACAAAATCAGTCAACTTATCCATTTATGCACAAACCTTTGTGGGAAAAATGAGCAGTTGAGCATGTTAAAGATGAAATGTACAGAGATTTCCTCTTTCCCCTCTGTCATTCAAAGGTTTAGTAGCCAACCACAAAAAGAACATAAAGACAAAAGTAATTTGAGCTTTGTGGTAGTAAACATTTGTTATAATAATAGTGTTTGCCTAGTGATATGTGCATATATGTGAGCTCCGATGTTTGTAACATTTTTTTCTAGTACTTGTACTGCAATATTTGATTGTGGGAAAGCATATGCAACCACTGCACAAAACAAGGAATTCAAAAAGTATGTTAGCTAATATACTGCTTTGCTTTTCAATTTCTTATGGCATTGTACAAGAAATTTGCATACTGTAATGTACTGTACTGTACCTTTGCATACATGTCTAAGCAGCAGTTTTATGAGATATGCTACTTCATCATTGGTTTATTTTTATTTATTTTTATTTATTTATTTTTTTTATTTTACATTTGTTGACCAGGATAGTCCAATTGGATACATGTCCATTTTCAACAGACACCCGGGGAGAAAAGCTCCAAGGTCACCAACATTAGATTAAAAATGCAGTATATACAGTAGTTAACATATATAAGCAAGCAATAATATGATTACCATTTATACAGATGTTACATACCTAGGCAAATAATAGTAGTTCTGGGGTTAACGAAAAACCAAGAGTAGGTCTTTATTAAGTAGTTCAAGTCAGTAAGCATGCTGTTATTAAGTCATACAGTTATTTACAAATACAATATTTACAGTGGTTACATGCCAAAACACATTAGAGTTAGACAAGGTAAAGGTCAGGATAATGCCACAGGTAAGCTAAAATAACTATTTTAATATCATTGTCAAGAAGAGTTAGTCAGGTTTGCTACATTGACATAGCCAGTTTAATGTCAAATGTTGTTTAAGTCTAGTCTTGAATTGGCTCAGGGAGTTGAGCAAAGTAATTTTGGTTAGGAGGGAGTTCCAGGATCTGCTTATAGAGTTTGCGAAGAGAGTCACTGGCAGAGTTTTTAGTTTTGATAGTCTGGACTAGTAATTTATTAGTGGAATGAAGAGGTCGGGGATTGTGATAGGGGGTGATAATATTTTTAAGAGTAGGTGTATTGTAAAGGATCTTATGGGCAGTTATCATGAGTTTATATTGGATCAAGTGGGGTAGTTCTAGCCACCCAAGCCGGTTTAGGTTAATACAATGGTGAGTCCTATAAGGTAGGCCAGTGGCAAATCTGGCAATATGGTTATAGCAGATAGAGAGTTTGTTGTGGACAGATTTGTTTAGACTGGAGAGTATCGGGGATGCATACAGTAGAGTTGAAAGTAGGTGAGAGTGAGCTATGGCAGATCTAGCAGGAGGGGTTAAGAAGGCTTTTATCCTGTAAAGTTAGCCTAGTTTTTTATTGATGGTCTTTATAGATTGATTAACATGTAGGTCGAATTTGAGATTATTGTCGATTAAAACACCTAGCAGTTTTGTAGAGGAGTCTGGGGAGATTATCATGCCATTATTAGATTTAATGGTAAAAGTGAATGCAGTAGACTTGTGTGTTGGTGAGAATAGCAGTAGTTTTTTTTTTTTTGGGATTCAGGATCAGGCGACAACCAGAAAGCCAGTTTTCAATAGTGTTAAAGGTGGTTTGTGTGGCTAACCACAGTTCATTTGGAGAGGTGGCCGAGCAAATCAGGGTGGAGTCATCAGTGTATTGGACACAGCTGATTGTAGGGATAGCAGAATAGAGGTCGTTAATGAAGATGGAGAAAAGAAGGGGCCCTAGTATTGATCTCTGGGGTACACCTAGTGTGTTGGGTAAAAGTTTAGAAAGTTTGTTTTGCCTGTTGTCTATCTTTCAGATAGGATTGGAACCACTGGATGACTGTATTATCTAGGCAGAAAGTTTTCAAGGTATGGATTAGTAATTGGTGATCCACCATATCAAATGCCTTGGAAAGATCATTCTACCAATGCTTGCCTTACATTTTAGACTATGTTATACTGTTAAATATGTGTATAGTCTGATGGGGCACCTTGATAATTATCTGTACCACTCCTTTGCTTCCATTTACAATGTTTTGCTCCCACACATAGCCCTGAAAATCATACTCAAAACCAAAAAACTGCAGCTAAAAAATACCCTGCTAAAATACAAAACACAGTCTAAACATAGTCGAGAATTTGGTGCAAAATACAGTTTAAAAACACAGCATAAAAAACTCAGTTTAAAATACAACCATTAAGTTAATATTAAATACATACCAAAGCCCAAGAAAACACTCGGAGTCAGTGTTACCCCCAAGAAACCCTACTACTTGGTGGCTTTAACATAGACTGGGCACCTGTTCCTCAGACTCCCCTTCTACCCACATTAACCTGCATGCATTTACACAAATCATAACCACCCTACCAGGCTAGGTAAACCCAAACATAAAGAAAGCATAATCGACTGGGTACTCGTAAATAGTGACTCCCAACTGTACACTGCTGGTACCCTCCCCGATGACCTAAATGACCACCTTCTCACTTACATAGTTAAGCAAAAAGCCATTAATCCTCATCAATCCTTACTCAGAAAAGTCAGAAACAAAAAAATACTTTGACCCTACCAAATTCCAATATGAACTTAACTCCTGCAACTGGTCTATGCTAAAACACCTCCCCTTAGAAGAGGCAGTTGCATATTTTAACAACAAATTTCTTGAAATCCTTGACTTGCATGCAACTTCTCGCTCAAAGTGAACAATGGCAAAAATTGCACCATGGCTTTTTAAAGAATCTAGACTAAATATTACCAGGAGAAACAGAATTTGGGCTCTATGGCGCTCCACTAAGACCCCATGATAATGTTAAATACAGGCAAGCTAGGAATGAAACTAAAAAATCCATTTTACAAGACAAAAAATGATACTACTGTAATTTACAGACAACAAACCAGAACAATCCTCAAAAGTTCTGGGCAGGTCTGAATAATCTACTTCATCCAGGAAAAACGTCTACCCCTATCCCCGCTGCTACCATTGATAAATCCCCTGAGGATGTTTCAGATAGTTTTAACCATTTCTTTACAGAGACAATTCAAGCCCTAGCTAGCCAATTACCTCCTAGCTCCCTTGGCCCTGATAGTACCACCCCTATAAACCTACTCTTTATCAGCTTCCAACCAGTGTCCATGTCGCTTATCCGTACCTTGATAAAAAAATTAAAACCCACCACACTCTCCGCTGACCAACTCCCCGCTGAGTACCTTCAAAAATCTGCTGATGTCATTGCCTATCCAGTATCAATACTAATTAATCGTACCATAGCAGAGGCTAAAATTCCCACCATTTGGAAAACATCCTACATAATCCCACTACATAAAAGAGGTTCCTCCACTGAATTCTCCAATTATAGACCAATAGCTATACTTTCTCCACTAGCTAAGATTATGGAAAAATGTATACACAAACAACTCATGCATCACTTAATTCAGAATCACCTCATGGCCAATACCCAACATGGCTTCCGTCCACACCACAGCACAACTTCAGCCCTACTAGCATTTACCAATACCATAAATAATAATCGTAACAATAATTGCATATCCTCAGCCCTCTTCTTGGATCTTTCCAAGGCATTTGACATGGTGGATCACCAACATTTGATTCACACCCGGCAATCTTTCTGTCTAAATTCTAATGCCATTCAATGGTTTAAATCCTATCTCAATAGGAGGCAGCAGGTTATTCTCTGGCAGAACAAGCTCTCTAACCTATTACCTAGCACCCTTGGAGTACCACAAGACTCCATATTAGAGACCCTACTGTTTTCCGTCTTTATTAACGACTTATATACAGTCATCCCAAATGTCAGTTGTATCCAATATGCTGATGACTCCGCCCTGATTTTATCAGCAACATCTCCTTCAGACTTGAGGTCTGCTACCCATTCCACCTTTAATACTATAGAAAACTGTCTCTCCGAACGTCAATTGTTGCTAAATCCCAAAAAAACTAAAATGTTGTTATTCTCACCAACATAAAGATCTGCTGCTTTTACCTTCTCCATAAATGCAAAAGATGGCACAATAATCACCCTGACCCCTCTACAAAACTACTAGGTGTCTTTATTGATAATAACCTAAAATTTGACCTACATGTAAACCAATTGATCAAGACCATCAAAAAAAGCATGGGTGACTGTATAGAATAAAAGCTTTCCTAACCCCTCCAGCTAAGATTGCCATAGCTCGCTCTCACCTACTTTCAACACTTCTATATGCTTTCCCCCTCTCTCTAATCTAAACAAGACTGTACTTAATAGACTGTCAATCTGTTACAATCCCATTGCCAGGTTTGCCACTGGCCTGCCTTTTAGAGCACACCACTGCATCAACCTTAAACAGCTTGGGTGGCTAGAACTTCCCAATCAAATCCAATATAAACTTTTGATTATGGCTAATAAAATCTTCTATAGTCCAGATAATACACCAGCTCTTAAAAATATTATCACCCCCTATAACAATCTGAGACTGCTTCAATCTTTAAACAGACTACTAATTCAGACAATCAAAATTAACAATGTAGCTGGTGATTCCCTCTTTGCAAACTATGCAGGCAGAGCCTGGAACCTACTTCCAGCTGATATTACTTTGCTCTCCTCCCTATGCCAATTTAAAGCTAAACTCAAACAACATCTAGTACAAAACTGGCTTTGCCACTGCAACAAGCCTGGCTAACTCTCATCATGAATGTGAATAATCTATTAATCAAACTAAAGTTTAATTTTCCCCTGACTGCTACCAGGGGTAACTCGAACTTGTGAACTTGTCTATTCATGTCTGCTTATGAATTCTTTGTAAATACCATATCTGTAATATGTCTTCTTTTTATTATTATATCTGTCTACCTTGGAGCTTTTCTCCCCAGGCCTCCGCTGAAAATGGCTATGTTAAAGTGCCCAATGACATCTTAAGCAAGTTCTTAAATAGTCATTGCTGAATAGGTTCCCATGATGACAAGTCTACTTGCTCAATTAACAACAGTATAAATAAAACATGATTAACATGAATTGAAATAAATATATTTGACTAATCTCCATTGTTGATAAAACCCACATATTCTGGTTAATACTACCCAACTAACACAGAAGTCACTGAAGGCTGCAAAAAAATCTAATTTTAATGCCAGTAACAACTTGATGCCCCTATAGTGACTCATAGAATTATAGTGCTAAAGGCACTGCAGAATTTCATTTTATTAAAACCTAAGGTAACAACTAAAATAAGCTTACTGAGAGTACTTTGCTTCATGGACTTAATTCTCTATGTGAGATATTTAAGTTAATCACACAACTGGAGGCAAAACTATTGCCATTTCTTCCTAAAACATAGGTATAAGCTGTTTCCCCACTAAGCCTTCCGAGCACCATAATCCACATTGTTAGACAAATTGTCACAGTACTGCTCCATATACGAATTCAGCTAGCACTTTGCTAGGCCACACCAGCAAGAAAATACCCTGATAAAGTATAAATAGTTTCACAGTTATCTGAAAAACGTGACCCAAAAGGTAATGTAATTCTGTAATTGTAAGAAGGTATTTAAATATCAGATGCATAGATACTGCATTCACCAAATTTGATAACAAACACTTTCCTGTGACTTCTGTTCTTTTCTTTTCTTTTTTAAAACACCTTTATTGAATTATTACTTGGTGTCATAGGCAAACTTACATTTATATAAATGTATTCAAACCATATAAACAAATTCACAGTTACATTATGCATCATATATAATCTTCTATACAATACAATAAGACCAGTGTCACATCAATTGTTCATTTCCTGCCTTCTCTTAAAATTGTGCTTCTAAAACATTTTTCTGCATGTATTGTTTCCACAATTTCCATTTTTTCTATGTAATTTACTCCTACTCTGTTTTAAAGTTCCTACTTCCTGTTCTTTTGTCTCTGTTACAATTTTCACCATTTCAAGTATGGCTGGTTAAGACATTGATTTCCATTTTCTAGTAACTGCTTTTGGCAGCCACCAGAATTAATCTTAACAAGGCCTTAATATGTCTGGGCAATTTGGATCCTGTATCCCAGCTCAAAAAAAAAAAAATTCCTTAAGTTACATTCACTGACTTGCCAGTGCTTCAAAGAACCATTTAGGGAATATTTTAAAGTCTGCCAACTGATTACACTCCTAAAACATATGCTCCTAGGCACCTCTTTTCTCCTCATAACATCTCTAACATTTTCCATCTACCTGAGGAAAATTTGTTTGGAGTCTGCTTGCGGTATAAAAGTATCTATGCAAACAATTTATTGCAAAACTCCTAAATCTTCTAGACTGTGCTATATACTTGGGAGCCATGCATATGTTCTCCAATTTATTTATTTGTGAATTGCTTATCGAATCTCTCTTCCCAATCTTTTCTGACCTCCTCTGACTGATTCCTATAGTTATTGTGCAAGATTTTATATGCCCTACTAATTATCCCTTTTTAACAGCAGCTTCTACTGTCAATTCATCTGAAAACTCGACCAAAGCAAGTTTTTCACTGAAGACTTCCCTTTCTTTTTCTCCTTGCCTATACTCTGGTCTCAGTCCCTGACAGTGAAGGCAATCTCTTGCCTGCAGTTCAGCTATCTTCTTGTCCCCTTCCCATTCTATTACATTTCCTTCTCTAATTATTTGTTCCCAGTACCTTGGTTCCTTTGCCAGCTTCCTCCAGTAAATTCCAGCCCCCTCTACCCACTAATTGTGGTCATGCTTATAAGCAGAATCTCCTTTCTCCATTCCCATGTTGGCTTAATTCTTAGTTTATTTTCTGCTACTTAATGAATATAATGTTTTGCATGACTGTTATTATTGTCCCTAGGGATCTGCATCCAAAATCCCACTCTTTCCTCATTTCTTGAATTTTTTCCTGTTTCATCGTCCTTTTCTACTTTGAATTGTAGTTTTCTGCTTGTGTTATGTATACAAGCCTTAACTGTGTATCTCTAAAACACCCCTTCATATCAGGTAATCCAAATCCTCTTTGGTCTGTTGGAAGGGCTCATTAACTTACTTGACTCTTGCCTTCTTTCCTTCCCAGATAAAATTGTTTAATGCTTTATTAATTACTATCCATAACTTCTCCTCTGGTTGATAAAAATATGCCTGATCTGTTTATAAAACTAAATGGACTAAAAACATGTTTCCTGCTAGTCTCTTGCTATACATATCCATAGGAAAGAGCTTCTAGTTTTTCCCTTTTCTATTAGCTTTCATTTAGTTTCTTCCCACATATCCTTAGTTGCCATAACAGTGTCCTTTTTAACCCATACTCCTAAATATTTCATTTTATCATGCCCCCATAAATATGGGTATTGCTGAATGCATTTACATAGTGCATAGTTTACAGCTATAGCCTTGTTTATCTTCATTCATTTTATATCCTAAAAAAATCTTTAATGCTTAGGATTACCCCTGGCTGCTGTGCGCTCCTGGCCCCAGTGTTTTTCACTTTCTCTCCAGCCTGCTTTCCCTCCACTAGAAGCTAGGAATCTGATCACCTGGAAACCAAGGACCCATCCCAAACTACCTGCTGTCTCATCACCCTGTAATCTAGTCCCTGTGCTCTTCCTTGAAAGGAAGAAACTCTCCAGCCTGCTTTCCCTCCACTTGAAGCTAGGAATCTGATCACCTGGAAACCAAAGATCCCGTCCCAAACTACCTGCTGTCTCATCACCCTGTAATCTAGTCCCTGCGCTCTTCCTTGAAAGGAAGAAAGTATGTGTTTTTTTTTAACACTGGCAGATAAGCCAACAACTACAATTATATAATTCCTACTGCTTGTAAACTGTACGCCTCCAGCCAGGACTGCCAGCAGCTGTAGCCCCCCTCCCTCAGAACCCTGTAGTCAGTTCAAAGACCCTCGGCCTCTCTATTGCTTCCTCCTTTAGCTGAACTATAACTGTACTTATTCCACCACCAGCCTTTCCCAGAAATTACTCCTGCAGTAGTGACTCTTTGTCCACCAGGTGGCATTCTAAGCCAGCCCCGTCCACTAGTCCATCCTGTTATCCTAATAGCCATGTCCACTTTATCTCCGCTTATCATACTTCGCTCCTCTCACCCTCCTACACACCTCTGGTTTTGAGTTAATACTACTCTCTACTCTGAACTATACCATTTTTCTTCTACTCACTCTATACTTACCCATGCTGTACCTTACCTGAGCAATCAGCATTTCACTGATTGTTCTTCTAGAGCTGCTTCACTCACTTGTCTCAACCTGTATTACCAGTACTCAAACACCCAACATTTCTCATCTATCTCCCTCCATTCTCTCCCCTTTTCCTTGCAACTCCCTGTCCTACTTCACTGCTCTGACATCTCTTATAATTTAGTCTTATCTCTAGCTAGTTGTCCTTTCCCTTCTCTCTCTGCTCTAGCCCCTCCCAGTTTCTTACATGTTCTTTCCCTTTCCTCCCTCCTCCCTCTACCTCACATCCTCTTTAATCCCATAAATATTAGTTGCCCCTCCTGATGCCATCTTTAATGCTTAGGATTACCCCTGGCTGCTGTGCGCTCCTGGCCCCAGTGTTTTTCACTTTTTAAATAAAGGTTTATCTTGCAAATACATTGATGCTTCTGTAACTTAGCTAAATGTGTATATCCTGCTGATTGTGTGTGTTATTTGGTCTTGCAACTACTTTATGTTTTGTTGGCTCTCTACCTGTATGCATAGATAGTTTAGCATTTCTCCACGTGGAGCGTGGGAACTGTACTTTCCCTAGATAGAACATATTTCTCATCTTCTACACATTATTCGTGTAATTTAGATATGCCCTACCTACCATGCTAACATGCTTTGATAATGCTCATGGACTAGAGTGACCTTCATTTTTCTTTATCCGATCACTAGCATATTTCAGCTACTAATCTATAACTGTAGAAACACTGTAACCAAGTGGAGCAGCTACCAGCTAGCCCATGTACTAATGTGTGTGCATATGCTGACACGCTAAAACCTTCAGCTCCACCAGGCAAGGAAACACCATAAAGCTAATGTTCCACCACGTTTGTGGCCTCCATATGAGCTTATCCTTTAACATTTAAGGTGCTTAAGGCTCTGGCTCTTCTATAAGATTATCACATCAAACATTTTGGTGCTTATGGCTCTGGTTCTCCCATACGTTTATAAGATTAAACCCATTCCAAACTACATAGCGTTTCTGGTATAAGATAGTCTTTGGTGTTTATCTATGTAAATAATGCATTTAGCGACTGCCTGCAGTCATTTGTAGTCGACAAACTGCCTATGAAGTTTGGAGAATGTAGTAATGCTGATAATTTTCAACTTTCTACAGAACAGTATCCAGCTTGTTGGTTGAATATCTTAATGTTGCATTTTTGTATTCACTTGGTTATATTGCCAGAATTTTCTAATAAGGACTTTTTTTTCCCTCCACTGCCCTTCTTGCTCCCTAACTGTTCCCAGCTCTCCAGCCTGCTTTCCCTCCACTTGAAGCTAGGAATCCGATCACCCGGAAACCAAGGACCCATCCCAAACTACCTGCTGTCTCATCACCCTGTAATCTAGTCCCTGCGCTCTTCCTTGAAAGGAAGAAAGTATGTGTTTTTTTAACACTGGCAGATAAGCCAACTACAATTGTATAATTCTTACTGCTTGTAAACTGTACGCCTCCAGCCAGGACTGCCAGCAGCCATAGCCCCTCTCCCTCAGAACCCTGTAGTTAGTTCAAAGACCCTCGGTCTCTCTATTGCTTCCTCCTTTAGCTGAACTATAACTGTACTTATTCCACCACCAGCCTTTCCCAGAAATTACTCCTGCAGTAGTGATTCTCCTTGTCCATTAGGTGGCACTCTAAGCCAGCCGCATCCACTAGTCCATCCTGTTATCCTAATAGTCACCTCCACTTTATCTCCGCTTATCATACTTCGCTCCTCTCACCCTCCTACACACCTCTGGTTTTGAGTTAACACTACTCTCCCCTCTGAACTATACCATTTTTCTTCTGCTCATTCTATACTTACCCATTCTGTACCTTACCTGAGCAAACAACATTTCACTGATTGTTCTTCTAGAGCTGCTTCACTCATTTGTCTCAACCCGCTTCGCCCTTTGAGCTCACTCCGCTCCACTACCCTACCCCCAAATCTCACCCACCCCCAGTGCTCCTACATTTATTTCACCCAGTAGTCTCCACCCCTTTCCAACTACCCAATCACAGGTCTCCTCACCCTACCCCTCCTCCTCTCCGCCCATTAATTATTAAACTCTCCCCTCGCACATACTAAACTCAACCCTCCTCTCTTTCCTCATTCTCCCCTACATCCTACCTTCACTATACCTCTCATATCACTCTATATTACTTTCTTATCCTGTCCCACATAATGCACTCTCTATCTCTGTAAACCTATCAAACCTCCTTCTTCACACTATTAATTCTAATTCCACTATACCATACCGCTTCCTATACCTCCTCTCCTCCTCCCCACAAATCTATGTTCCACTACATCTCTCCCAACCCCCTTCTCACACCCCGCTCACCTCATCTCTATACCATATCTTCAACATTAGTACAACCTAACATTCTCCACTATTTTAAACCTAAGGTTTTACCCACTATAACAAAACATACCATCTCCAAACCTCCTACCTGCCATCATCCCCTGTCAAAAGGCAAACCTAATTCCCTACTACTTCATTTCTTTATCCAACTACTACTTGCAGGTGATGTACACCCCAACCCAGAACCTAGTACCTCTAACAACCATACTTCCCATTTAACTACCAACTCCCCCAGTCTCAAAAGCCTAAAAATAGTTACTCTCAATGCACAGAGTCTAAAAAATAAAACAACCATCTTCCATGCCTGGCTACATCAGAACCTACCTGATATTGTGGCCATCTCTGAGACCTGGCTTAAACCCTCCATCTCTGACTCAGAAATCCTATCCCCTGGCTTTCATGCCCTTAGATATGACCACCTAAATAAGAAAGGTGGAGGAGTAGCCTTAGTATTCTCTAATCTTCTACCCATTATTCCATACCCAGACCCCATTCCTCAGTTCAACAACGCAAAACTAGTAATAGGGTTATTACAAATGAACAATCACAAAAGGATTTGTCTGATATCCCTTTATATTCCCCCAGGAAACAATACCCCTACTCTTGAGGATATCCTCCAATGGGCCTCAACTAATATTAATCTTGAGACCTATATTCTTGGAGATGTCAATATAGATTGGAACAAAATTAACAACCAGAATCCTGCTATATCTGTCAGTCTCTTCAAATTCACTCAACTCACTACCTCCATCACAAGACCCAACAAAAATAACCCTCCAGGTTCTACTCTGGACTGGATCCTAGCCACCCACCCTAACAACATTACTGATTCAGGCATCCTTCCTGACTCCTTTAGTGATCACCTACCTTCCTATATCAACTGAGCAACCTTTTTCCCTTCCTTCCAGCACCAATATATACACACACATAACCTATCAAAGTTCAACCTCACTACCTTCTCTAATTCCCTCAAACAAACTGATTGGAATATATTAAAAACCATCCCACCTGACTGCACCATCAGTTACTTTAATTCTACCTTCCTAAACATTCTTAATCCCCAAGCTCCACCACGAACTATAAGAATTAAAGCTAACTCCGCTCCATGGTTAACCAAAGAAACCAAAAAACTCATGCAACAGCGAGATAGATCCTGGAAACCTTTTCAGCACAACAAAAACCCAGAAACCCTTGTTCAATACAAGCAACTCCATAACCTTACTAAAAGACATATAATCAACGATAAGCAGTCCTTCTATATGAAACTCCAAGTCAAACATTCCAAAAACCCCAAACAATTCTAGAACTCCATTAACTCTCTTCTCAACCCAGGCACAAAAAACAATCCTTGTCCTGATACCACCAAGTCTGATACTGAAATTTCCACTCTCTTCAACTCCTTCACCAATTCCATAGCTCAACTTACTAATTACTTCCCAAACAACCCATCCACACAGTTTACTCACCCTTTCCTAGACCCTAAACCCAACTCTCCCCCCACTTTTGAACTTAAACCTGTTTCTACCTATTACATTAAAAAGTTGCTCACCAAACTGAAACCTTGCTCTTATGCCCCAGATAACATTCCATCCAAATTCTTACAAACAGCTGCAGATGGAATCGCCCTCCCCATTAGAATCCTAATTAACAGATCCATACAGGAATCTTATGTCCCCAAGCTGTGGCGTGCTGCCTTCATACATCCCCTCCATAAAAGTGGTAAAAATAATAACACCTCAAACTTCTGCCCCATAGCCATCCTATCCCCAATATAAAAAATTATGGAAAAATGCATTCACTCCCAGCTAATGCCCTACCTTACCAAAAACCACCTCATCGCCCACAACCAACATGGCTTCCGTCCTGGCCACAGCACTATAACTGCTCTTCTCTCCTTCCTAGATATAGTCAATCATGCCCGTGACTCTGGCAACATAGTTTCTACAGTTCTTCTAGATCTCTCCAGGGCCTTTGATAATATCTCACATACTCATCTTCTCAGCCACCTAGCTAACCTCAACCTCCCTCACAATACCCTATCCTGGTTCTCTAGTTACCTAACTGACAGATCCCAAGCTGTAAAATGGAAGAAAGGCACCTCAAACTTCCTTCCTACCCCTACAGGAGTTCCCCAAGGTTCCATTCTTGACCCCATGCTATTTGATATTTTTGTTAACAATTTCTATTCTGCTATTCCAAATACTAGAATTGTACAATACGCCGATGACTCCACAGTAATCTGCTGCACCTCTAAACTCCCTGAACTCCAATCCCACACTCAAACCGCCTTCTCCATCATTGAGAATTGGATGCTTCAATACCACCTATCTCTAAATGCTAACAAATGTAAAATACTACTCTTGCTCCCCTCTAAATCCCCCACCTTGGACAAAAGCTCTGTCCAAATTAGAAGCCAAAACAACTCAACCATAGAAAGTGTTTCCCGTGCCAAACTACTTGGGGTTACCATAGATGAATACCTCAAATTTGACACCCATATTCAACTAAATATAAAAAAACTCATCAAAAACTTGGTCTGCTATATAGAAATATCCATTATCTCTCCCATTCTACTAGACAGACCCTCGCCATGACCTACCTTCTTTCCTCACTTATGTATGGTGTCCCTCTACTTACTAACTTATCCGCCTCTACCACCACCAACATGGAAAGTTGCTACAACAAAATTTTCTAAATTCATCATTAATGCCAAACATTCCTCCTATCATTGTTCCACCCTCCACTCACTGAACTGGCTAGAACTTCCCAACCTTCTAGACTACCACCAACTTACCACTGCCCATAGGCTTTTATTTAACCCTTCTAAATGTCCAGCACTATCCAATATCCTACAGCCATGCACCCCTAACAGGCTACTCAGATCTGCTCAGCAAAACCTCATCACTGTCTACAAACCAAAGCATCCTGCAGGACAATACCTATTGTCCTTTTACCTAGCCAAAAAATGGAATCCTCCCCCTTCTTAAGAACCACCAATAACTTCAACAACTTCAAAACCCAACTCTGTTCCTACTTTCAGGAAGTGAAACTGCACTCTCCAAATCTAACCTACTACCCTCCTACCTATGTAACACTCTTATGTCATTTAAGACTCACTTGCTATATTACTATTTGCCTCATGGTGTCACTGATTTAGTATCTCATTGTAATTGTATCCCCAAATTTGTATCCTTAATTATTAATTTGTATCTGTTATGTTTTACTGTAATAGTTGCTTTATAATTTTAACTTAAAATAGTCTCTTTACTGTTCTGTTATCTTTGTATGTGGAGCTTTTCTCCCCGGGCCTCCACTGAAAATGGACTTCCGAGCCCAGTGGACCTCCCTGGTCATCAAACTGAAATAAATAAATAAATGGAATTGTCTCAGAATATTCCACAACACTGAAATATGCTTTTCTGGTTCTGTCAGGTACCAAATAATATCATCTGAAAATAAAGTCAACTTTTTTTGAATACCATGCCAATTATATCCTTGAATTTCTGAGTCCATTATTTTCGTTGTCAATGGTTCTAAATATAATGCAAATAAACTGAAAGAGGACATCCATGCCTTGTTTATCTATTCAGAGACAGCTTATCCAAGGGGAACTCTCCCACTCTCATTCTGGCCTCTGATTCCAGATATATCCTCCTAATTAATCTTATTATCAGGAAATGCAAATGTTTCTATTGCCCTCTTCATAAAATCCCAGCTTCCTCTGTCAAATGCTTCCTCTACATCAAGACCCAACAACAACAACAGTATTTTCTTACATTCTGCTTCACTCTGGATCATCATTGCTCTATTAATGTTGTTAAATGTTTGCCTCCCCTCTACAAAACCACATTGATTCAATGTCATTGAGTTTATGGTAACTTGTCTGCATTTTTTTCAGAGTTCTCTTCTGTTGGTTTTGCTCCACCAGTTTGGAGGGAAGCAATCATTGTGTTCTTTTTAAAGGAAGTATCCCCATTTTATAACATTTCCTGTTAAGTTGTATAATGGGCAAATGTTTGGAATGCATACTATTTAGATGTATCATTGAGACCATTAAGTCAGGATTAGTTGTTTTCCAGCACATTTTTTTAATGGAAGGAAGAGCTTGTCTATCCTTTCAAGTTTCTACCTAATGGTGTGACAAGCCTTAGATCAAGTTTTATCAGCTGATGTTGTTTACTTTGACTTAGTAAAGAATTCTTTATTCCATTTTTCATGCTTATATTATGGGTGTAATGAAAAATTCCATTTAAAGGCTATATTATTAGGTGGGTGAAAAATTGTTGGCAAGCAAGAACATGTAACGTCAAAATTAAAATTGTGTTCTCTGCCACCGATAATTTGGAGGTGGGAGTCCCCCATGGAATGGTTCAAGGGCCTCACTTACTTACTCCATTTATGTCTGATTTCATAATTTATAGTAAGATCTGAATCAGCAAATTTGCTGGCTACACTAAAGTCGGAACTATTGTTACTAACCTAAAAGACAAATTTTGAAAACAGGAATTTATAAATGAGTTAAACATGTGGAATAGAGTTAAATATATAGATTTTAATGTAAACTAAACTATGATTGTTCCTTGTGGTACTAAGAAAAACAGGTATCTTTATTCCATGAATAACACAATTTTGGATAATGTGCCTACAATAAATGCTCTTGGGGATTTGTTGGATAGTAAATTTACATTTCTAGATAAATTAAGGTGTGTGATTAGGGGATGCAGTAGCTTGTTCATATAAAAGAGCCCATTTAAAAAAAACAAAAGGTTAGAAATAATTCAGAGGTATTTTAGAAAACAGACTGTCCAAGTTAAGGAGATGGATTACATGAATAGATTAAAAAGATTGTCATTGTTAAAGTTATGAGCTTTTTTAACAAATATTGAAGGCTATAAAATTTTTATACTTCAGAAAATGCATATTAATTCATGTTCTATTACTGTATCATCTTTCTAAATCTGTGGCACCATTATCAAAACATGTTGTTCCTGATTTAGGGCATAATTAACAATCTGCATTCAAACTGGAACCTTAGTTTGAGAGACGGCCTTACAGAACTATCTGCAAATATATAGAGCTGAGTATACTTTTCTGTATTATTCTGTATTATACAGCTAAATTGTTTGCTTAGATATCTGTTTTATATATATATATATATATATATATATATATATATATATATATATATATATAGATAGAGAGAGAGAGAACAGTATATATTTTTTGGCTTTATAATTTGCACATTCCTCACATCTGTGTTGAAACTGTTTTGCCCACCCCCCTCCCAGTTCTTGGTTGTAGTTTAAATTTGGTGTCTTTTGCAGTGCCCGCCCCACTGTAGATTTGATCTAAGACACTCCCCCAGGCCCATCTCTTTACCGCATTCTACCTAATTAACCCTTTCTGCACTTGCTTTTAGTCCTTTTTAATTTAATTACATTTTTTCAAACTGTGTGTGGACTAATATTGCTACATATTCAAGTGTGCCAGCTTGCACTGCATGAGAATTGTATTTACTACTGCTTTTGCTACTTTTCTGAAAAAAAAAAATTCATCTGCTTTTACTGTACTTGTGTTTCTTCCTACTTTATTTTGCTTTTGCGTCATCTTAAAAGTACTCAATTGTATTTATTACTGCTTGGTGTAACTCATTCTAGCCTTTTAGTTTCAACACTTGGGCTTCAGACCAGTTGTTTTACATTGAGAGGGTTTGTGGTCTGCACTGTAGTTGCAGAACAGGTAGCTTACATCCTTCTAAGTTGGGAACTGCTGATTAAGGGCTCAGTGTCTGTTATTCTAAAAGTGTATTAATTCTGGTTTAAGCACTTGGGCTTTCAGGCCAGTTATTTTACATTAAGAGGGTTCGTGGTCTCACTCTTGTGGAAGGAGAGGCTGGACTCTGCCCTTCTGAGCTGGGAATTTCTGGTTGAAGGCTTATAGTGCATGCATATCTGAACTGCTTCTTACTGAAATTGGTACACCTTGTTTGCTGTAGCATAGACTAGATCCAGGCCTGCTGAATCTAGCTTTGTTTGTATAACTTGAGCACTAATCCAGGCATTCTTTAAAGTATTCAATTGTATTTATTACTGCTTGGTAGTAACTTGATTAAAGTGTAGCTATCATTCTAAGTCTTTTGGATTAAGCACTTAGGCTTCAGACCAGTTGTTTTACATTAGGAAGGTTTGTGGCATGCACTGTGGTGGCAGGACAGGTAGCTTTCATCCTTCTAAGTTGGGAACTGCTGATTGAGAGCTCAGTGTCTGTTATTCCTAAAGTGTATTAGTTCTGGTTTATGCACTTGGGCTTCAGGCCAGTTATTTTACATTAAGAAGGTTTGTGGTCTGCACTCTTGTGGGAGGAGAGGCTGGACTCTGCCCTTCTGAGCTGGGAATTTCTGGTTAAAGGTTTATAGTGCCTGCATATTTGAACTGTTTCTTACTGAAATTGGTACACCTTGTTTGCTGTAGCATAGACTAGATCCAGGCCTGGTGAATCTAGCTTTGTTTGTATGCTTGTTGTTTGTTTGCTTGTTATTTCCCTGGAATGCTAATCCACCCAAAACGCGGCTTCTCAGCGCTTCTGTGGATCCCTAGTGATATCTGCATTGCTTACTGTACTTATTTCCTTGTTTCACTTGAAAGAAAGTTACTGTAACACATTGCACTTAAGTTACCTGGCACTTGCTCACTAAAGCAATTATATAAGTCAGCAATAAAAATTAAAAGCACCCTCACTCCCCATTGGCCCTTGTTTTCAATTATAAAGGAATTCCCAATATTACTCTAGCATGTCCAAAGGTCAGTTGTCAATCTCCACTCCGGTCCAGCTGGTGAACCTGGGAATCTTGAGGCAATGTTACAACTGCCCCATGTACACAGACAACCCTCTCCTCCTCCCAACAAATTCCAACACATGTGAGAGATGCAACCATAAAGCCAAACTGGAGGCTAAGCTCTCTCAACTCAGTACTGGCATAACCAGTCAGGAGGAGAAGGAAACCACACTCACTACAATTCCAGTCTCACAGAGACCTACCACGACAGCAAACCAAACACATAATCACACAAAAACATACTTGGAGGCTCTAAATAAAGATCTGCCTAAGCAGCAGAGACCTTTAAAGCAGACACTCAAGCAACCGCTACCCCAAAACACGTGCAACACATATCTCACAAAGCCAGTGTGCAGAACAGTCACAGCCCTTAAGGCTAAACAGCTCACCTGATACACTTGTAATAGGTGACTCTATCGTCAGGCACACTAAGCAGCAGAGACCTTCAAAGCAGACACTCAAGCAACCGCTACCCCAAAACACGTGCAACACATATCTCACAAAGCCAGTGTGCCGAACAGTCACAGCCCTTAAGGCTAAACAGCTCACCTGATACACTTGCAATAGGTGACTCTATCGTCAGGCACACTGACGTCCCACTCACCAGGCTGAACAAGGAGAAGGTCATGGTGAGCAGCCTGTCAGGCGCTAGGATCCGGCACATAACACAAGCACTCAGGTCACTCCAAGGCAAGTACAAATATGAGTCAGTCATTGTCCATGCTGGTGTGAATGACCTGAGATGTACCTCCCTGGACTACATGAAAAGAGACATAGAGGAGCTCTTTGAACATGTAGCCCAGGCCGGTATGACCCTGACCTTGAGTAGCATCTTACCCTCACCAAGAATGATGCCACAATATGAAGACAAGATGATCAATTTCAACAATTGGCTTAAGCACTTGTGTCATTCAAAGGGGATCCAATGCCTGTCAGCTTGGGATGATATGCTCGACAAGCCACGATGCTTCGCTAGGGACGGCTTGCACCTGTCACCCCTGGGCTTTTGGATATTGGCAAAGGCTCTTGCTACCCTCATAGTGCCTTTTTTAGGCAAGGCTCAAAAGACATACCCACCTCCATAGGTATCACAAGGGATAAGAAACTAAGAGTAATGCTACTCAACGCCAGAAGTCTAAACCTCAAGATGCATGCACTTGAAACTCTCTTTAGCATGGAGAACATCGATATCTGTGCAGTAACAGAAACCTGGTTCAGGGCTCCCGAGAGCACCCCAGCACTACCAGGTTATACCTCATACTATGCTTTTCGGCCCCAAAACTTGGACCGAACCACAAAAGGAGGGGGAGTATCGATATTCATCAAAGATACCCACACCTCCAGGTTGGTGGCAAAGCACGAAGCATCAGAGACTATCCATGTGCAACTAACAGTGGGTAAAACTGCCTTCCAGTTTAACGCCTGCTACAGACCACCCTCCCAAACCCAGTAACCCCACTAGGCCTTCCTGAGAACACTGGAACATATGAAGGTCTCTCCAGATACCATTATATTGGGCAACTTCAACTACCCAAACATAGACTGGGAGCATTACTCTAGCTCCAACACCCTAGCCCAAAGGTTCCTAGAATTCATAAACTCATATGCAATGGAACAACTTGTTACCACTCCCACAAGAGGGGAAACATACTGGACCTGATCATCACCAACATGGGGACTCTATGCTCCAGACCAGAAGAGTATCCCTCACTGGTAAGATCAGACCATTAACTGATCTCACTGGATATTCACATCCCGACCCCACCCCCTGCCCAGAAAACCACAGTGAAAAACTTCTCTAAAGCAAATTTCACACTCCTCAAAACCGAGGTGGATTCCTTCAAAGCCCCCGGGCCTGTGGAAAATACGGCCCAGACCACAGAATCCTTTATAAATGCATTCTATGAACACCTTCAGGAATGCATGGATCATGCAATCCCAAATAAAACCAAGACCCAATCCTCCAAAGGCAGACGTCCTGTCTGGTGGACCCCAGCCATAAACAAACTATACAATAGAAGGAGGAAGTTACTACATGATAGAGCAAAATCCCAAAAAGGGAAGGCATCTCTGATCAGTATTAGCAAAAAACTAAGGGCACTCATAAAATCGTCTAAGGCCAGCTTCGAGAGAAAAATGGCACAGGACACTAAGGATAATCACAAGGCTTTCTTTAGTTATGTTAGGAACCTGGGTGGGAATTCCCAGATATGATCAGAATTAGTCCAAAATGACAAAAAAATACACAGAACCCACAGACATTGCCAACATCCTAGCTGACAGGTTCAGCGCAAACTCCCCCCCCCCCCACCAAAAGGGCAAATATCTATCCCAGCAGAGTGCTGCCCCCCCTGACATCTCAGATGCTCAGGTAAGAGCCGCCCTCTCCAAAGCAAAAAACACAGCATCAATGGGACCAGACGGTGTCCTGGGCTGTGTCCTACATGAACTCCCAGAAGAGCTAAACCCAAACATAAAACTACTGTTCAATCTCAGCCTTACTACAGGATATGTACCCAAAGAGTGGCGTACAGCAACAGTGGTCCCTCTCCACAAGATGGTGCCTCAACGGACCCTGGAAACTATCGTCCCATAAGCCTGACTAGCTTGGTTTGCAAAGCTATGGAAAGGATCATCATGGAAATCATAAATAAAGATATCGAGGACCTACAGACACTGTATCCTACCCAGTTCGGCTTTGTTAAGGGCAGATCCTGCCTATTAAACCTGGTTGACTTCTTTGAAACAGTCACCAAGGCCATTCACGAAGGGAAGGTGGTCCACACAGCCTACCTGGACCTCGCAAAAGCCTTCAATACAATACCTCACTCAGGCATTATAGATAAGCTCACCAGCTTAAATATAAACCCCTATGTCACTAGATGGGTTGCAAACTGGCTCAAGGACAGAACCCACATGGTTAGAATTGCTGGAGCCATGTCAGACTCCAAACCAGTTACAAGTGGCGTCCCACAAGGCTCAGTCCTGGGACCTCTCTTGTTCGGTATATATTTCTCGGAGGTACAGGCCAACACAGAAGGACTGTGGCTGACCAAGTTTGCAGATGACTGCAAACTGGGCGCCATAATCAACTCTCCAGCCGACACAAGCATCCTCCAAAGGGGCCTCATAGAAACAGACAACTGGTGCCAGAGCCATGGCCTCAAGCTAAACGCCAAAATGTGCATAGTCATCCCCTTTGGCAAAAACAAAGTGCCCACAAATTACCACATAGGTGGTAATCCATTAAGTACAGAAGAAGTAATTAGGGACCTGGGGACCCAAGTTGATAGCAATCTCTCATTTGATAACCACGTGGCCAAAGTGGTTAGAAAAACATTTTATATAGCCCACCTAATCATGAAGGGATTCACATCTAGATTAGGGGAGGTCATCGTGCCTCTTTACTCATCCCTCATCAGGCCCATAATTGAGTACAATGTCCCTTTTGGGATGTACCTTACCAAACACCTGCAGCAACTGGAAAGACCCCAAAAGTACCTCACCAAGAGGATCAAAAGGCTCAAACAGATGCCATATGCTGCCCAGTTAAAGAAACAACAGCTCTACTCAGTGGCATACTGTCTGCTCAGAGGCGACCTGTGCCTGACGTATAAAGCCATGTCCAACACAGAATTAAGGGACATGCTGCACCACAAAAAATCCAAATCCCATCGAGCTACAAGCTCGAGAGACTTGAACCTCAGCACTGAAATAAATAGGACATGCTGGAGGGACAGATTCATAACCCAGAGGCTCCCTTTACTCTGGAATAAAATCCCAGTCCAGGTTAGGCAGAGTCCCTCATTGACTCTCTTCAAGAGGAATCTTGATGAGTGGATGGGAGATCGTAGGTTTACTCCGGGTATCACTTCTGTGTCACTTTTAGACAGAGGCACAGTATACTAACCTCGAAAAAGGGCATAGCAAAATTAATTTAAAATGGGTGGCGAAAGCCAAACATACTCTGGCTAGGCTTATAAATGCCCTAGAGCAGATAGCCTAGTATGAACATATGAACCATTTGTTCCTGATTATTTTTGCCTTTATCCATGATTCTAGAGGTAGGAGTTTGACAGCCATGATGCCATAGTCTTCTTCTTCTTCTTTCGGCTTTTTCCCAGTTAGGGGTCGCCACAGCAGATCACCTGTCTGCTCATGATTGGCAGTTGAGTTTTACAGTGTCAAGTTGCCAGCCTGGCGCCCAACCTTCCATAGAAGGCACACACATGCACACACTCACACCTAGGGCCAATTTAGAGTGTCTAATCCACCTACAGCATGTCTTTGGGATGTGGGAGGAAACCGGAGCACCTGGAGGAAACCCACACAACCACAGATAGAATATGCAGACTCCGCACAGAAGGCACCCCAGCCAAGAAACAGTATATAATGCAAATGATGTCATGCTGTAGCCATATTTGGTGTGGGGTAACAGTTAAGTTACAGATTAATGTGTTACAACTCTAATTTGCACAAGAGTGCCTCTGAATTTTGGTGCTACTAATATTCATTTAGTTCTTAATATCCTTATTAATGTACATGACATGACATGCTGCAAGTGTGTTGTACTTACACAGGTCTTACTGCGATGCATTAGCTTGCACAACAGAAACATGAAAAGTAAAGGGTATCACTTCACTATTGTCTGTATATACTGCATATTGCCAGCCTTGTGATGTTATGTGTTGCAGCAGATCCCACATTGTTAGTGTTAACACTTAACTGGCATTAAAAAAGCAGGATATAAATCATAATTTTAATAGATATTATGCAGTGTTACAATGTATAACAGCAACACAGGGATTATTCAGTGTTTGTAGCAGTATTGTGAATGAGGCAATGTTCATGACAATTAACATCACCACTGTTTGTTCATTTTCTCAGAAATCTGCAGGGAGTGTATTGCCTGTATCACAGAAGTGACAAATTACAGATAGACAAACAAGGATTACTGCATGTACTTGCTTAGCTGCAGCAACTTACAATGGTCAAAGGCAACATCAGTGCACAACAATGGGTGTTGGTGTGAGCCTGGAAGTAGGATCATACCTGTGTGTATGTGTGTGTGTGTGTGTGTGTGTGTGTGTGTGTGTGTGTGTGTGTGTGTGTGTGTGTGTGTGTGTGTGTGTGTGTGTAGGTATGCAGCTATGGTTAAACATCCACAATGATATGCCACTGGTGTCTCTTGGAATATATCCAGGCAAGGAAGCAACATGTTCACAATATGTCATAGGTTCATAGGTGTGCACTAGGCTAATGGGCCTGGAGCATTTACAAGTCTACCCCATAGGATTACCCTGCATCATGCCACCCGGCCTTAGTTCTCAGTACCTCTGCCAACTAGAGCCACTGGAGTGATTCCTGGGGTGAATTTTCTATTTCCCATCCACGCATCAAGATTTCTCTTGAAGAGGGCCAGTGAGGTGCTCTGTTTGACATGTATGGGAAGTCTATTCCATAGCATGGGCAGTCGCTGGGTCATGAACCTGTCCCTCCAGCTTGTTCTGTTGATTGTGGTAATGATGTTGAGGTCTCTGGAGCATGTGGTGCAGAGGGATTGGGATTTCTTTAGATGTAGCATTTCTAACTGAGCTGGGTCAGTCATGGCTTTGTAAGTCAAGCAAAGATCGCCTCTAAGTAGACGATATGACACAGAGAATAGTTGGGGTTTTTGAGTCTGTCCATATAGGACAATTGTTTAATGCCTAGGATCCTCTTTGTGAGGTACTTTTGCGTCCTCTCCAGTTGTTGCAGGTGTCTAGTGAGGTACATGCCAAATGGGGCATTATACTCAATGATTAGCCTAATGAAGGAAGAGTAGAGGGAGACAATGACCTCTTTCTTCCTGGATGCAAAACCGTTAGTAATGAGATGTGCCACATAGAAGGACTTTCTGACCACAGTGCAATGTGAGATGGAAGCTCATGACAGTTACCATTGTGCCCTACAGCCAGAACCAGCACAACCAAGTATTGTGGACATCTATTAGAAGCAGCCTCCAAATGTTACAACTACAATGGCTTCATGTCTCATGGATATATTGTCTTTTCTGCAGGTATGTGTGGTGCTTTCTTCCTTATATATTATGTGCCATGTAACATGCAATTTATACTGCTGTGTTTTATATATATATATATATATATATATATATATATATATATATATATATATATATATAGTTCCCCTTTACAATCCCGAAATACTGAAAGCTTGAATTTCAGTATCTTGGGACTGTAAAGGCAAAAATGTAAAATCTAGAAAGTGCATAAGCACGAATTTAAATAGCTCGAATCCATGCTTATGCAGTGTAGCAACAGGATGGGAAGTTTGGCTGGGATGCTTTATGGAAGTGAAGGTAAGTGAGTGTATGTGAGTTGTATTGTAAGTTGTGCATGTGGGTTAAGGTAGGGAGGTTGTGTTTGTGTGTGTGTGTGTGTGTGTGTGTGTGTGTGTGTGTGTGTGTGTGTGTGTGTGTGTGTGTGTGTGTGTGTGTGTGTGTATGTGTGTGTGTGCACGCGTGCAAGGGAGTGTGGAATGTCTGCATGTGAGTGATGTATTTTTCTACTGTTAGTGCGATCTCGGAGTTGGTATATATAAGTAGGGGGTTGTGGGGGCACAGACCCCCACATGGGGGAGTGCATGGGGGCTTGCTCCCCTGTGTAGACGTAGTGTAGGAGTGTTTAGTTTGTGTATTGTGGGTTGAATGGTGTGCATGTTATGTGGTGTATGGTTACATATATATATAGATATATATATATATATATATATATATATATATATATATATATATATATATATATATATATATATATATATATATATATATGTTTGTATTTTTATGTTTCTTCATGCCTATCCATACATATCTAACAAGCACTACATTTTCATATCACATCTAACTAGCACTAATATTTAATTGTGTATAATTTCATGTAAGTGCTTAAAAAAATGAAACATGTTACAGAATCAATACAGATAAATAGAAAGGCCATAAGAAAATAATCAAAACTGCAAAGCAAGGGCTCAAGAGAGACCACTTTAAGTACAACATATTACAAAGTGCAAAGATTTATAATATGATATAGATATGTCTTCTTAAAAGGTAGTACCTAAGGGACACCCTAAACAAGGCCTCCAGCTCATCAAATTAACTCTATGAATGAGAACTGATGCCACACAGCCATGGAACACCTGCCTGATGTCCCAATCATGAGTATAGAGCAACTATCAGCCACTCATCTGATTATCTGACCAAGAAAATTGGGATAACAGGTACCAACATCTCTTTTAAATAGGTGTGACACAAAGTTTGCAGAGCTATGTAAATTAATAAATCTTAAATACAGTCTTGTCCATTATCATAAGCTACATAGATTCTTCCACCTCAGGAGTAACATGGCAAAACCTAGAAAATTCACTCAGTTCACTAGCCATGGCACTGAATACCTGCTATGAGGTTCATAGGGGAATACTATAGGCTAACTGCCCTGAAGGGCCATTTGAAGTCCAACTAATAATCCGAAGTCAGAATCAAACCCTGTACTTTGTGTATATTTGGTAAACATCTTAACCATTACGCCAAACCCACCCCCAAATAAATCTGTGATGTCCATATAAGAGACCCTATCATAAAAGTCACTGTGATAGTCTAGAAGTAACAATGCAAGTGCATGGGTGGAAGTGTCCATGTCCAAGGAAAACATTAGGTATCTGATTCAGGTGATGTTCTATAGATAGAAGTAGAAGTAGAAGAATGACCAGATGATGACCAGAGGTACTCCATCATTTAAAATAAGAACACTATCAGGTGCCATACTCAGACCTTCAGTTTTCAATGAAAACTATGATTATCTCTGAAGAAGAGTAAAAGGGTTGGATAAGGAATCTGTGAGAACTGAATGGAAGTACCATTGCAGCCTCTGTCATCATAGGGTTTTCATTAAACTGACAATTATTTATCGATATGTGAATGGATCCAGTCCTCTAGGTTGTGCAAATGAATATAGTCTACATAACAGTGATTTCAGTTCAATATTTCTTGATTGACCGATTGACCATCACTAATGCACTGAACAGAAAAGGAGACAAAACAAGGTGCTGTAGCATTCCTTATGCAAGTGAGTATCTTCCTCGGAACTTGCCCTTTTATCACCTTATGAAAATGTACTGAAAATTAAAAGTTAAGCTAGATGAGTATGATTTAGATAAAAGGATCTACTTCAGATGGAACATTTCAGCAAAAGTTCATAAACATCCTTATTGGTGCAATACTTGAAAACTCAAGATAAATTATGGTTGATTTTATTGCCTGGAAATATAACACATCTTATGATCACGGTCAGAAGGATTGGTTATTTCATTGGTTACCTGATCCAGCTCATACCTAAAGCATTAACAAGTTGTCATCACCAATGATACTACTCCACTTAGGGTACAAATAATTGAGAACCCAGAAGGAATCATGTATGACCACTTTTGTTATGTCTATAGACATGAATAATGAACACACACTGGACCAACATCACAGATGTAAGCCAAAATCCCCGAGCTGGCCAAAAGTAGAATATGCAGCCATGGCAGATGCAGTTCTACTAACATGGAAAAGCAAGTGCGTCTTTTGTTAGCTGAGGATGCAGCCAGTGCTGATAATGGCAGTACTGAAAGAATATGAGATGTTAAATCAAGGTCATAGTTGACTGATTTGGTGGTAGCTCAGTTGAATGTAAACTATCCCATAGTACCTATCTCAAAGAGTAGGGGAAGCTCCCTAATGCCCTGGCCAAATTTCCCCTTGTAGTATAAATACTACTTTGGGTGTTCCCTGAACAACAATAAATAAACTCTACTAGGCACAAGTAACACAGCTTTTATCATTATTGCTGACTGTAATCAACCACCTTTACTCAAAAATCTCCAATTTTAAGAGGTACAGAGCAAATATTTGAGAAAAACTAGGGATGTCTCTGAAAATCAGAGACAAGTGGTCTTTGGTTGAATAGCCTTGTATTTCCTAAAATTCCTATTATCCACATTTGTATTGCTAAGTGTATGGACAAACTGACTATATTCACACTGTGAATGCACTGCATATCTTTCACTGACTATCACAGTGCATCATTCCCTGCATGGGATGAGGATCAAAGTTAGTATATTGCAGTCAGTGAAACAGTTACTAGTTTAGAATTTTCATCTCTAGTCAAGAAAAAAAAGATTCTGCCAACATATGTTTTTAATAACACCACTACTGCATAACAGTATGCTTTAAATGCTTACTTTATTTATTTTGACCTGTTGAGCTCTGCTGCTATCACAGGCTAAATGTTTATTCAAGAAGTGCTTATCGTAACCAGATGTGTGGACAGCATGCTTACGAGTTCACCAAGTTCACACTACAGGATACTGTATGAAAGAGAGCCATTTAAGGAATATTCAACATTATAATTTCACAGTATGAATGAGTGAGCAAGATTTAATTTATACTTGGAAGCATTATAATATTACAATTAATGTTGTTACCATAATCCTTTTTTAATCAAGAATATTGTAACAATGATTTTTACCTTTAGGTTGAAGACGGCAAAATAAATTCCATGTTACACTGCTCAGGAACAAAAGTAAACATTCATTTGATCCTTTTCCAAGAACCCACTTAAGCTAGTTCTTAAGCCTGTCATGAAATTCAGTAGAAATAAAGTTAAGAATACAGCAATGAGCAGGGAATAAACTCAATGCAGGATGCATGCACAGACTGGTTCATACAACTCACAACCACCAAAACAAAACTTGAGAAAAAAACAAATCAGCTATGGTAATATTTGGGGTATGTCGGGGGAATGAGACCATCCAGCAAAACCCACATGAACACAGGCACTATGTGCACAGCAGATGCCCCAGCAAAGAATCAAAGTGGTGAGCGAAGCACCATGAAGTATTAGTGTTATGCACTGTACCATAGTGTCTCCTGGGAATGTAAATAATAACACAATAAAATAATGGATTGTGATCCCAGCCATGTTTGTAACAACGTACAATGCATTGAAAGAAATATTAACTAAAAAGGAAAGGTAAGGGCAAAAGCAATTCCAAATACATTTTCTATATTTAATTAATACCATCTGCTATGATCACAATGATCTCCAAAAAGTAGTTTTATTCCACCTATTTAGATGCTGATAAAAACAGATAAAACACAACCTTCAAACAAGTGCTTTCGCTCGGACTATTCCGAGCTTTCTCAAGTAAAACAGGGAAATGTGCACAACCTTTTACTTAAATATTACTTCCATAATTGATTAATTGCTTTAATCACTAAATGTTTAAAAAGACAGTCCATGTTATAGAATTCCAGATGCAGGTAAAATAACTAAGCAAAATGCATTAGGCTAAATTTCATATTTGTAAAGGTCAGGTTAACCAAATTGTAAATGTGACCTTAAGTTAAATACCAAAATTGTTAGATGCTTAAAAAATAATACAATAGAAAGACCTTAAGTGCATTTTAAATAAAATAAAACAATATGAAAAACAGCAATAAGTGCTGGAATATTTTAAAATCTTCATCCCTTAAAAAAACACAACTAATTGCCCTAAAAATTATTTTAAAAGTGGACAACAAATGGTTTTAGTAAACACAGTTCATAATCTTGCCCTTCTTAACCTTAATACAGGTGTAATACTTATATTATCGTTCAACCCGGGTGGCTTCCCTGCGTCAAGCCTCAACTGCCATATTGATTGGGAAGCCACCCTGGAATACAGGGAACTCATATGGCAGTTGAGGCTTGACGCAGGGAAGCCACCCGGGTTGAACGATAATATAAGTGTTACACCTGTATTAAGGTTAAGAAGGGCAAGATTATGAACTGTGTTTGCTAAAACCATTTGTTGTCCACTTTTAAAATCATTTTTAGGGCAATTAGTTGTGTTTTTTTAAGGGACGAAGATTTTAAAATATTCCAGCACATATTGCTTTTTTTCATATTGTTTTATTTTATTTAAAATGCACTTAAGGTCTTTCTATTGTATTATTTTTTAAGCATCTAACAATTTTGGTATTTAACTTAAGGTCACATTTACAATTTGGTTAACCTGACCTTTACAAATATGAAATTTAGCCTAATGCATTTTGCTTAGTTATTTTACCTGCATCTGGAATTCTATAACATGGACTGTCTTTTTAAACATTTAGTGATGAAAGCAATTAATCAATTATGGAAGTAATATTTAAGTAAAAGGTTGTGCACATTTCCCTGTTTTACTTGAGAAAGCTCGGAATAGTCCGAGTGAAAGCGCTTGTTTGAAGGTTGTGTTTTATCTGTTTTTATCAGCATCTAAATAGGTGGAATAAAACTACCTTTTGGAGAACTAAAAAAGCGACTTCTTTGCCGAGCTGCCTGGAATACATTTACTTGCTGGTTTTGTTTGCTTTTTTTGGTACTTTATGATCACAATGATGCTCCCCAGGTGAGCAGTGAAAAGGCAAAGGAAAGAACCTAGATGGCTATTAAGATACAACTTTAGCAGAGTCTGCCATTTGTCAGGGATGACATGAATTGTCTATTGTAAATGGGCTTTTTTAAACTCACTGCAACCATTCTGTTCTGTGCCAGATGATGTTTTGATGATCACATGCTGTGTGACACCATTATCTACCGTATTTCCCCCAAAATAAGACCAGGTCTTATACTTTTTCCCTCGCCGAAATACGCATTAGGGCTTATTATCAGGGGATGCCATATTTACCCTTCCGTACAACAATCTGCATTTATTTATTTATTCATGTACAAAAATCAGCATTTATTCATGTACACAGATCGACATTTATTCATGTACAAAAATCGACATTTATTCATGTACACAAATTGACATATATTTGGTACTTTTCCATTATTGGGCAACAGTTCTAGGTAATGTGTTAATAGCTGTGTGAGAATTCTACATAAACAGTGCAACAAACATTTCAACTTCAGAATATCTACACCTGGGCTTTCATGGTGCAATATTTCATGCTTAACAGAAAGTGAAGAAAAATCTCAATACGTGTATATTGGAGGAGGGGAATAAAACAGGTGAATAACTGCCACTTTTTGAGTGGTGATGCTTTCTTTATTCCTTACTCAAACCGTAACAGAAGAATGATAGAAAGTCATAAAAATTAAGTCTGGGAACTAGTGGCCTTATTTTGTAATTACCCCTTGATAATGAAATGTTACCTTAATACAATAAAGTCAAAAAACTGACAAGATCTTGCTGGCAGCTGAAAGCAGAAGCAATCCATTCTGTTGCCCCAATAATGGAAAAGTTATTCAAATACAGTCATGTCATCTTCTTCTGGAACATTGTCATAAGTCTCCAACCCCCCAATTCTGGCCTGAATTTCTTGCAGCTCCATTTCCTGTAGAACCATCGGCCCCAATCTGTCATGCCTAGCAATAGAGCTCTCTTTAAATGAGCACTGATTGTCCATGTAGACTGCTCATAGTGAATTGGCAACACAGCTGATTTTATCTCAATTATTTTTCACTCAAGTCACGACCTTTTACATGCTAGGCTTCACCAAGTTTCCACACTGATTTCTCTCCATTCTATTTTCAATTTAGTCATTGAATTCCATGCCCAAATGGTCCTTGAATGACTTGTTTATTGCAATATCAAGAGTAGGAAGTTCTTCATGTCTTTAGCGTGGTGAGTGCTGGCTGAATCCTAGACTAGCAGACCTCTTTCACCACCTCCCAAAACAAGTGGCAGCATTACATCGACCCACTTCCTTATAACTGCTTGTGTGCAGCAGGCTTTTTCGGTTTCAAGAATGTAAATGCCTGAAACATGTTCAATCTTGTCTTTCTTGACCTTACTAATGATTAGAGGTGGGGTTTTCTTTCCATCTAGATGAATTGCCAAAATACAGGTAACACATGCACTCTCATAACCAGTGGAAGGAATGTAGATTGATGAGGCATCCTTCATCAATTGTTGTTTGCGATCCTTAGCCTATAAACACTAGAGTTTCATCCATAGCAATCATGTTGGAGAGTTGGTATTTAGTAAAGTCGATGCCATCAACAAAGGACTTGAATACAAGTGCACGTTTAATAACTTCAGTATCTTCCAGCTTGAGCAGTGTTGTAGATCTTCTTAGAGACAGTTCATATTGCTGAAGGAAGCCATCCAGCCAATGTTGCAATGCTTTGAATTCTTCTGGGGATATTTCTAACTGTGGTGCCATAGCAAGGGCAAATGCTTGAACATCAGCCCTGCGCACAACCAAAGCCTTTGCTCTCCTGTTAGCAATCCATTCACAGATGATGTCTTCCAGCTCAGGAGATAATAGTTGCTGACCTGATCCACACTTGCACTTCTTAGCATTTCCCTTGACCACCTGCTGACTGAGGTTATCGTACACTGCTCACCATTTTTGGACCATTCGGAGATCTAACTTCTTCTCATTGCAGAAAGCCATCAGATTCTTTCCCCGGGAGTCTTCCACGATTCCTTTCTTGTACTCGACAGAATAGCTCTTTCTTTTTGCACTCATCTTGTCGCGGGGAGTAATTGAAGATTTATGAGACAGGAGTGGCAACACAAAATGGTGATGGCTAAGAAGACACAACCACACCAGTTCATTATCAAGTGTGCACGTTTTACGTGCGTTGTCTGTACTTTGACCAATCAAAGTACACTTGCCAGTGTTTATGGGCTAAGGATCTCAAGCGTCAAGTGTGACTGAAGATTAGGGTTACAGTAAGAATTATGGAGGTCTCCCAAGGAAACAATCTTATGACTTTCTGCAAAGAAAAGAAGTTGTGTGTCCAAATAGTCTGAAAATGGTGAGCAGAGTACGATAACCTCAGTCAGCAGGTGTCAATAATATTATTATTTTATAATTCAACACGTCTATTGTGTGTTGTTGACAGTCTTAACTGGGGCTTATTTATGGGGTAGGGCTTATATCATGACCTCCCTGGAAAACCATGCTAGGCCTTATCCTCTGGTTAGGTCTTATTTACAGAGAAATATGGTAGGGTGTAACAAGGAAATTACATTTAACTACACCTGACGTTATCCATTTCCTGCATGCTGAATAATGTCCATGTCACTATGTCATAAGGTGCATCAAGAAAGCAAAACATGTCATTTATACGATATTTTGATAGTAGCATTAAGCTTCAGCTTTCCTTTTAAAACCGGTAGTGAGCTATAAGCAAACTCACAAGGCGATTCATAAAGTCATGTAACATGACTTAGAAGGTGCCATAGCATAATGCTTGTAATGTATGTCTTCCACGTCATTGGATTTCATTAAATTTGGTTTTTGATTTAATGAGTGAATAAATGCATTTGTTGGCAAAAACACAGAACAGCTCAGTATCTGTTCTTTTTGCCTGGGAAATGCCATTTTTTTTATTAATCTACCTAATACCCTTACTAGATATGCAATATCCCTGCTAGTTTTAAACATACATTGTTTAATTACCATTTTTATAAAGGAAGAAATATTTTATACATACATTATAGTATCCTTCACTTAAAAATGTCTCATGTGCATAACTCTTAACAGTCTGTAGACAGGAAAAAAACTATAAATGTGTTGTAGAGCCATTGCATCCAAATCAAGCACTCAGGGCCTGCCAACACGCATATTGTATGGGTCTTCCTATTTAAGTGCAAGCGAATTAATTCCTAAATCCCTTAGATGCATTGAAACTATAATACTGATCTACACACAAACCTAAAACCTAGACTGCTTATTAAGACTGTGTAATCCTAACAGTGCAGGATAAAAAAAAAGGAAATTTGAATGAAAAGCTGAACTGTAGAAAAAGGTCCATAAAGACACAAATACTTTATCAGGTACAATCACTCCGAAATGTTATTATGTATACAAAAATAGCAATAGTTAGATGGTATGCATTTGATGTACCTACATAAGAATAAACAAGCTGCATGTGAAAAAAAAAGTCATGGGCATTCTTTTTTTTTTTTTTTGTTACATTTTCTCAAAGAAGTTGACCAAGTTTGCTGAGCACATCATCAATAAATATATATTCAATTTAACATTTTAATGTTGATGCTGTCCCTTAAAAGTGAATATGAGTTTTTGGTTTCTACTACTGGTATACTTTTCAGTAATCATCCCATGAATAATCTTATATGGAAAAATGGTCTTCTAATCAGGCAATAAACAAACTGTTACCAGAAGTATCAGTTTCCTAAAAGAATTTGTGAGAGGTCATATGCCTTATCCCTTGCATCTAAAGTACTGGGCTGGGAAACCTTGAAAGCTGCTCAATATATGTGATGCAGTAAAGCAGTTCCATGTAAGTGGTTCCTCCTAAAATGGGGTCAAGCCCATCCCATTCCTCAAATGTACATATACTTGAGCCATATGTGCACAGCATTGGGTCAGGAAGAAACATCCAAAAATGAGGCATTGCAATTTTAGCCAATCATTTGTTTTGCTCTAACAAAAGCAAAAAAGCACTTTCTAGAGTTTGGGTCTCAAGAAAATACAGGGTAGTTTTGTTTTTGCGTTTGTTGCCTGTAGATCAGGTTTTCTGTTCTGTATTGGGTGACTGAACTGAATCTTATGAGGCATGAAACTCGGAATGATCGTCTTTATCAGTGTTTGTAGTACTTGATTTAGCATGTACTTCTAGAATATCTGTATGCTTCATAAAGTCCATAACCTGGCATTATGAAGGTGCCATAATCATAAGGAAACAAAAAGCCTTAGTCTGCTTATAACTAATGGTAATGTGAGTGTGTGCGTGTGTGTGTGTGTGTGTGTGTGTGTGTGTGTGTGTGTGTGTGTGTGTGTGTGTGTGTGTGTGTGTGTGTGTGTGTGTGTGTGTGTGTGTGTGTGTGTGTGTGTGTGTTGGGGGAGGGGGGATGACTGGGTCCCTAAGGAAGTAAAAGCATATAAGAAGTCCTAACAAACTGTGTAACAAAGAGAAGATATTACATTTTTGTACTGTGTGTTCTACTATTTCTGCAGATTGTACAGTGCATAGAACACAAGAAACTGACTGGTCATGATAAACTGATGGTCATGACAGTGTGTCCAGTAACAAAAAAGAAATTCTGCCATTACGTTCATTGGCATTGTAAAACTCCTCCAGTGTGATACCATGGCCAATCTTCTGATCTTCTTACATGAGAAAAAAATAACCAGAGACACTTAAAACTGATGTAGCTGCACTCCCCTCTCAAAGACTCAAAGTGTACAAATGATCAGTAAATGGATGCAGGGTTTTAGTTTGCCACTAATTACAGTATCTGCAACAGGTTCAGGAGATAGCATCAGTGCCATAGTTAGCTCCTCTGGCAGTCTGGGAAGTTCCCCAGACTAATTCTTCCTCAACTCAAAGCTGAGAAGTTGAAGATCGTGGATATTTGAAAATTGAATTAGTTATTACATAAATGGCAAAGACTGAGAAACATACAAGTTTTCTTAGATTCTTCTTCTGCAATTCGGAAGGTTTGAACTTTGGTCCAAGAATGATGCTGTGGTATGTTTTGTTTTCTTTCTATGGTGAAATGCAAAACATGGAATCATAAAATTCCAAAATTGGACAAGGTGATTATGGAGGAGCCAAGGATTAGGAAAACATTGTCCAGTGATTAAGGAAAATAGAAATTCCCAGTAATAATGTCAGCTACTGCAGTCAGCTACTGCAGTAGGTCCAAACTAGGATGTAGTCATCGGATGTTGCCTCATATAAGAATGGTACCTTAAAGCACAGCAGGTGAAAATGATAACCACTGGAAAACTGGTATTCATGCAATTTAACTCACAGAATCTGTCTATTATACTTATTGTCTTCTAGCCAGAGAATGCTTCAGCCTTAGTAGTAAACTTTCTTGTCAGAAGGAAGTTAATTATACTCGATAACTTCACCCTGCTGCCATTATATAACAATGTTTAAGTTATATTTGTTTAGAAAATGGAAAAAAAACTGCTGTTTTGCCATCTTCTTTTCCATTCCTGTTATTTTTGAGTGCTTTCATCCACAAAAGACTTCATCAGAAAAACTGATGATCTTTTTTTCTGATGAAGTCCTTTGTGGATGAAAGAGTTCAAAAATAAACTTCCTTTAAAAAGACTTCATTTTCCTCTGTTGCCTGTCTGCATATGTTTTCATTGCTCAGTTTTCTTATGGTTTCTGTTGGTTTCTAGCAAAGAGGCTTTCACCAGAAAGTTCCTGCCTGAATGCTTTCCTCCAAGCCTTGAGTCCAGCCCTGTACTGCTCTGTAGATAGTCCCAACAGGAATGTCTCACTCCTTACTTCCAGTGTCTTCAGATAAGCTTCGATTTAATCCTTTTTGAACCTCTAATTGAGGATCTAAGTTCCTGTCTTTATGTTTACATAATATCTCCATATATGCAACAGTAACAAGCAAATAGTGCCTTTTTAGCCAGCTGATATATGCAAGTTCCTGACTGTCATTCTGTGAGAATACTCTGACAAACAAGTCACTTTGTCCTACAGTTAAAGTCCAGTTACATATGTATCAAACTCAACATATTACAAAACATATATTATGCATATTTATGTGCATATGTATTGCTCTGTGAAGGAAAAGAGACCTGCTTTGAGCCTGAGTACTTTAGAACTTAAACCACAATTCACAAAAAAAGAGTGGCTGCGGTACCTGTTACACTGCTAAAGTATTTAAGCAATAAGCCAAGATACCACAGTCTCAGAATTTACAAATGTTGCCCTTATTTATGCTTAAATATTTATTTTTAAGATGATCAAGGTCGTCAGTCTTTCAATGTGCATATATACCTTTATAGGCTCATAGGTTCATAGGAGTTTACTAGCCTAACGGCCCTTGGGCCTTTACAAGCCTAGCCATGTAAAAAAAAATTAGTACCTGTTAGAAAAATATGTACTAATGTATATGTTTAGCGCTTATTAGAAGCTAAAAGGATTAACACATTTCATTTTATTTTATGTACAGCTTAATTCTGTATGAAATTATAAGATGCTTTTTCAAACTGCAGTATGCTTTCTGAAATTGCAAGATGCTCGCTGACCTAGTATTTGATAGCACAGCAAAATTCATGTTTATGCCTTTTGGAAATTTACTGAGAAGCAGGTGATTATCTGCTAGGTCAGGAAAATGAATGAATAGTGAATGAATAGAACAATACTGTTTTCTATAACGTGATTGAATATGAACAATCAGCTCTGTTCGTGTTATGAGAACATGCACAGTTGCGGAAAAGAAAAGATACACCAAACAAAGACTGCTTGAAGAAATGAACTGTAATCTGTACTTGCTTTGTGCTCAAATTAGCCATAGTACCTTGAATGGTAACATTGCATAGTGAGAAGTCATATCTGACCGGTGGTCATCAAGGCCACTTTGTTTTTCTTAGGAAGTTTTTTTGTAAACTTGATATGCCAGCAGAAAATCATGGACAAACAGCTGCTATGAAATAATATTGAAAGAACTTGTGATTTATTACGTCAGCTTAGTAGGCAATGTCTTGTAAGAAATGTATAAGAATAGCTTCACTTCCTGATTCTAGTTAAACAAACTCTGTATTAGCACGTTTTTGTCTCCTTGCTGCAAGATTAAAGTGCCTTAACCTAAACCTGCCATGTGTTGATCATTTTTAAATTATTTTTTCCTTTGACAGATTGGTCCTTCGGACCGGAAATTCTCACTTTGCCTCAGGTCAGATGGGCCAGGTGGCATGAAACCGTACGGGGAAGAGACCACATCGGTTTTTCTGCTTTGAAAGACCTCCGACTGAATTGTTGTTCAAAAGAGGCCAGCCACTTTTCTGATCTGTGACTGGAGGACGAGTTAGTGAATGAACCAGAGATGGTCAATCATGGAGGCTCAGGTAAGGTGAGATTTACCTTTTTTCTGTTTTAGATCAGGGACTTGATTTGAATCATCTGTCAGGAGATTTGTTTTGTACAAGTCAGGGACAGAAAGATTGCAGTCTTGTCATAGATCAGGAAAACAGAATAGGTAAGACAGTTATTCTAGGTAAACTGTGAAATAGAAAATTGTGGTACCACGTGAAAATAAAAAGGGTTACATAACATTTTTACCAGTCAGAACAATATGGGTAATAAGTGCACAAAAACTTCCCATGATCCACCGCTAACCAAAGATGCAAAATATATGCAATTACAGTGTGCCGACAATGTTAGATACTATACAAAATGGGTTAATAAATATGAATTTAATGGCAAATTAGAAAAATCCTCGCTAATAAAACTTGTCAAACAGCTTAAAACTGACACAAAAGGTCAGGTAAAAAAGTAACGTCAATTGGGCATTCCTCAGGCACACAGGTGGATTGAGGAAGCAAACCGTAGAGAACAAAAAAGTAATAATTCAAAAGCTATGTTTCTAGATAAAGAAGACAATAATTTAGTAATAGCATCAGCTCCTCCACCCCCTCCGCTTCCCGCACCAGAATATGAAGCGAGTGGACAAGCTAATCCACCTCCGCTATACCCGGCTGTCACCACAAAGCCAAAACCATACGTCAGAGATCTCATCGAGAATAGGTCTCGAACACGTAACTTAAGAGGGGATACTGAGTTATATCAAATAAACAAAAATTCATGAGCTATGAGTGAAGAAGAGATATGTCCGCTCATAGAAGTACCAAATCCTCAGGCAGGACAGGCAGGACAGGACCCGACTCTCCTAGTGTATAGACCGTGGACACTGGAAGATATCTGGAAAGCCACAGAGGGAATTCCCCATCCAAAAGTTAATTTTAGAAAATTCTTAGAAGACTTACAGGGCATGAGGTTAAGTTACCATTTAAATGGAGAAGAAGTAGAAAAAGTAGTTAGACAAATCATAGGTCCAGATTGGCACATGATCAGTGGCAACTGGAATCCCCGTGACGCAGAACACAAGCCACTCCCACATAGCAATGCAGAACTGGATAACAGAGTGAAAGGTCTAACAGACCGAATCTCTGAGAAGTGGAAGCCTAGGGCAGACTGGACTTGCATTAATCAATGCATTCAACAGGAAGGTGAAACTGTTGACAGATATTATGATAGATTATTAGAGTGTTTTAATAACCATTGTGGAATGCAGGTACCTGAAGACCAGACACGTGATTCCCCATATGAGCAGCAGCTAAAGAATGCATTTTTGAAAGGCAGTATTGCACCCATTAGCAGCTTTATTACAAAGCACATGGTAGATCACTGTACAAGTAGATGGCAGTCATTACTTGAATATGCAAGACATGCCGAAAGGCATTTTAATAACAAAAAGAAAAAGAAAACTCAAGTATTTGCTGTAGAAGACGGAGCTGAAGTTTTTGTAGTATAATCAGGGAAAAAGGGCAAGAAAAATGCCCAGGGAAACAAACAATCTGATAAACGATCAGAAGAGTCTGAAGAGAGAAAGAAAAGGGGTAAATGTTTTAAGTGTGGAAAGAAAGGACATTTAGCAAGGGATTGCAAGCAAAACAAGAAGGTAGCCATGGAAGATAAGGAGGGTGAGGACTGACTATATGATAGTCAAGAATCACTAGAAGGGAGTAACCGAGAAAAGACAAATGCAAATGTGATAGAGGGAATATAGGATGTGATAGAAGAAATAGAGGAAGTACAAGAAATCACCGATGGTGAAGAAAGTGAAATTTTGAATTTAGCATTATTAAGCCTATAGCTCTGTTTAGCAGACACAAAACTGAAAGTTACACTTCTGGTAGAGGGGAGGGAAGTTAAATTCCTGTGTGACTCAGGGGCTTCACGAACCCTGATACATCCTTCCAAACTACCAGAAAATTCAGAATCACTTGATTGCATATTAGTGAAAGCAGCTAATGGACAGCTGTATCGGGAGCCACTCTCCCATAACATAGCAATAACTGACCCTGTTTCAGGGATGACCCAGAAAAGCAAAATTGTTGTTTCTGCAAAATGCCCAGTAAACCTTTTGGGCAGAGATCTTATGCAGATATTTGGCATAGCAGTAGTACCGACTATGCAGGGTATGAAAGCACAGCGACAAATGGATACTTTTGTGGTACGACCGGAGGGTGAAACATTTTATTGGTACAGCCAGGACTTAGTCACGACTGGTCCAGGGGCAGTAACTGAAGAACTAATGAATGTAGCCATCAGTAAGTCCCCCTCCCTTGACACTGATAAACAGCATTTGTTGCACTGTACTCTGTATTATTGTAGCACACCAGGACCTGATAAGGAATATGATGAGGGAAAGGCAGTCCATACAGCCTACCTCGATCTGGCTAAGGCCTTCGATACAATACCCCACTCGGGTATCATTGAAAAACTCATCAGCTTAAATGTTAACCCATACATCACAAGATGGGTTGCAAACTGGCTGAGTGACAGAACCCACAGGGTCAGAGTTGCTGGCGCCATGTCAGACTCAAAGCCTGTCACAAGTGGTGTCCCACAGGGCTCAGTCCTGGGCCACTCTTGTTTGGCATCTACTTTTCAGTACAAGCAAACACAGGAGGGTTATGGCTGACAAAGTTTGCAGATGACTGCAAACTGGGCGCCATAGAAAACACATCTGACACAGATATCCTTCAGAAGGGTCTCACAGAAGCGGATAACTGGTGCCAGAGCCACGGCCTAAAGTTAAATGCCAAAAATGCATAGTCATACCCTTCGAAAAACAAGGTTACCCCTAGCTACCAAATAGGTGGCAATCCACTGAGCACAGAAGAAGTTATCAGGGACCTGGGGACCCAGGTTGATAGTAGTCTGTCATTCGACACCCATGTAGCTAAAGTAGTTAGGAAGTCCTTCTACATTGCCCACCTTATCATGAAGGGATTCTCATCTAGATCAGGCGAGGTCATAGTCTCCTTTACTCATCACTCATCAGACCAATGATTGAGTACAATGCCCCATTCGGAATGTATCTGACCCGACACTTGCAGCAGCTGGAGAGGCCACAAAAGTTCCTCACCAAAAGGATAAAGGGTCTCAAAATCTGTCCTATGCTGCCCGACTGAAAGAACTCCAGCTCTATTCAGTGCTCAGAGGTGACCTTTGCCTAACATACAAGGCCATGTCAAACCCAGATTTGATGAATATGCTTCACCTCAAAAATCTAGATCCATCAGAGCCACAAGGGCGGAGACTTAAACCTCGACACGGCTATTAATAGGACGTGCTGGAGGGATAGATTCATCACCCAAAGACTCCCTATGCTGTGGAACAAAATCCCGGTACATGTGAGGCAGAGCACCTCGCTGGCCTTGTTCAAGAGAAATCTTGACCAATGGATGGGAGATCGCAGATATACCCCAGGAATTACCTAAGTGTCACTGCTCGACAGAGGCACAGCAAAATAATGGGTATAGTTCCCCATACTAAAGGGGTGGCGTAACAATGGGCTAGGCTTATAAATGCCCTCGGGCAGATAGCCTAGTATGAACCTATGAACCTATGAACGTATGAACCTATGAGCAAGAACTGTTTAAAAACCATGCAAACAGATTAGTATTACATAATCTGTACTGGGACACAGAAGGGAACAGTAGTTAGCTGTTCATTGCCCCAGGAATTCTTTGCACTCTATAAATCTAATCGATTACCACATGTTAGTTTAACTAAGGACAAAAATGTGAAATGGGCAGATCTTGGAAAAAAGTCACAAAGTGGGAAAAACAAACTGAGTTAGAATTGTCAGAACAGGGAGTACAAAAGCAGAAGTTAAATTGAATAACACAGACACACCCAGCTGTACACTTGCAGTCTAGCGAGAACAGCTGATTAGCACTCTTACTAGAAGAGGAAGAAAAAGCTTTACGGAGCATACCAGAAACTCTCTGGTCAACAGGAAAATCAGATGTAGGACTAATTCGTACAGCAGGACCAGTTACTATTATGCCAAAATCAGCATTTAGACCACAGAAAAGACAGTATCCCTTAAGAAAGGATGCAAAAGTAGGAATTAAACCTATAAAGCAGCTTTACTTAAGAAAGGAGTACTGGTAGAATCTCCCGATTCACCATGTAACACACCCTTATTTCCTGTCAGGAAAGCAAACGGGAAATGGCGTATGGTCCAAAATTTACAAGCTGTAAATAATGCAGTAATACCTAGAACACCTACGGTGCCAGATCCACACACCCTGTTAAATGATTTAAAGCCTCAACAAAAGTATTTTTCTGTGGTAAATATTAGCAATGCGTTCTTTTCGATACCGATACACCCTGACAGCCAACATTGGTTTGCATTCACATTTCAGGGGAAAAGGTATACATACATGCGACTACCACAGGGGTATTGTGAAAGCCCAACAATATTTGCACAACAGATGACAAACAACTTGGTGGGATTTAGCCCACCAAGAGGCAGCCAAATTTTACTTTATGTAGACGACATCCTGCTGGCAGCCCCCACCCAGCAAGAATACAGAGAAGATACCATAGCATTACTACAATTTCTAGCCACTCAAGGACATAAAGTAAACAAAAACAAATTGCAGCTATGGAGAAAGCAGGTTAAATACCTGGAATATGTAATATCCAAAGAAGGCAGAACATTAGATGAGGATAGAAAAATAACAATTTTACAAGTACCCAAACCGACTACCAAGAAGGAAATGATGTCCTTCCTGGGCACAACTAATTTCTGTCGAAGTTGGATTCCAAACTATGCCTTGGAGTCTGCTCCACTGACCATCTTGATATACAAGAAGCCTTTGGCAGCACAAGATTTGTTACAATGGACACCAGAAGCAGAATCAGCTTTCTGCAAACTGAAACAACTGATAGCATCCTCATTAATTTTAGGATTACCAAACTATCATAAACGTTTTTTCCAAACTGTGGATTATAAACAAGGTTACATGACATCAGTGTTAACACAACAACATGGGGATAAGCAATGCCCCATAGCTAATTATTCATCACAGCTGGACCCAGTGGCGCGATCCCTGCCCCACTGTGTACAAGCAGTAGTTGCAGCTGCAATGGCAGTACAGGCTTCGGCCTCAGTAGTGTTGTTCAACCCTCTCACATTGAGAGTGCCTCATGCAGTCGCAATTATTTTACTGCAAGAAAAAGTAGCATATCTTTCTCCTGCTAGACATCTTTCCTGTATGACTATACTCTTGAGCCAACCTCATATGACAATTGAACGATGTACAACTTTAAACATGTCTACCTTGCTCCCGACCCCTGCGGATGGCACACCACACAGCTGCCTGCAGGAGATTGAGCAAAAGACACTGCCTAGAAAAGATCTAATGGATGTTCCCTTGGATAATGCTGAAGTGACATATTACGTGGATGGCTCATGCAGAAGGGGTCCTACAGGACAGAATCTAGTAAAATATGCAGTAGTTTCTGATACTGAAATTTTAGAAGCGAAGTCTTTACCACACAACTTATCTGCACAAGCAGCAAAATTGATTGCCTTGACAAGGGCTTGTACCTTAGCAAAGGGTAAATGTGTGAACATTTTTACTGACAGCCAGTACGCTTTTTCTACTGTACATGTTTTTGCACAACAGTGGAAAAATAGAGGAATGATAACATCTACTGGTAAACTGATTAATCACGCACAATTTATTTTAGATTTGTTAGAATCTATTCAGTTACCTCAGAAAGTAGCTGTTTGTAAATGTGTAGCTCATACCATGCAACAGGATAGAATTTCAGAAGGTAATGCTAGAGCTGATACAGCTGCAAAGCAGGCAGCTTCAGCTTCTGAAGTATTTCTTTTGAGTAAGGAATTACAACCTTCTGAGACATTAGATTTAAAAATGTTAAAAACAATGCAGACACTTACTACAAATATAGAAAAACAAAAATGGATAAAACGAGGAGCAATTCTTGAAAAAGGGCTGTACATCTCCAAAAAAGAAAAAAAACAATTTTGCCGTCTAACTTGTTTAGATATGCAGCTTTGTTGAGCCATGGGCAGTGCCATGTCTCAACAGGGGGGATGGTACAGTTAGTGAACCGAGTGTTCTCTGCATATGGATTTACAAACTATACAAAAAATTTTTGTGCAGCATGCCATGTTTGTAACAAGCATCATGCACAAGGGGCATTGAAGACTAAGCAAGGGAGTTTCCCAACACCACCGTACCCATTCCATACTATCTGTATGGATTTCATAGAACTAAACAAATGTGAAAATAAGAAATATTGCCTTGTCATTATAGATATGTGTTCCAAATGGGTGGAAGCTTTTCCGACCAAAAATCCAGATGCAGCTACTGTTGCAAAAGTCCTTGTTAAAGAAATTATTCCTAAATTTTGCATACCGGAAAAGATCTACAGTGACAATGGCACACACTTTGTAAATCAAACTATACAACAGTTGAGCCGATATTTTGGAATTTCTTTAAAGAACCATTGTGCATACCACCCCCAATCCACAGGATTAGTAGAGAGGCATAATGGGGTTTTGAAAAACAAACTTAGGAAATTGATTAATGAGATGCAAAAGAACTGGGTGCACTGCCTTCCTCTGGCACTGTTGAGCATGAGAACTGTTCCAAATGCAAAGGGGTTAATTCCTTTTGAAATACTGTTTGGGAGGGCATATTATATACCTCAGTGGAAACCTCTCATGCCTGCAGACCAGGAGGCTGACAGTTCACTTACAGAATATATGAGACGACTTTTAAGTAATAAACAACTTTTGTAGTTAAATTCTGTTTCAGATAAAGAACAAACCAGACCATCGGAAGCAGCAGTAGTCCCAGGCACATGGGTCTGGGTGAAAGTTATCAAGAAGAAGAATTGGACCACACCAAAGTGGGAAGGGCCATACCAAGTGCTACTGTCAACACCCACTGCAGTCAAGATCGCAGAGCGAGCATCCTGGATTCATCTGACATACTGTAAATTGGTTAAAAACTTTGAACTGGAAAAAAGCTTGTTACTGTTACATATGAACAAAATGACCAGATACGGAACAAATAGAAATGCTGAACAACCTCAGAAGTATTGCATGATCATTCTGTTGGCCATACTGATAACATTAATTTTTTTGTTATGGCCTTTCCTTTTTCCAGCCACACAAGCTGAACTGAATAAACGTGAATCACTCATAGACTGGCATCCGAACTTTAACACTTACCAAGCAATTAAATATGTGTATGCTGAAACTTTTAATGTTTCAAATTGCTGGATCTGCACAGCTATACCAACAGCATACGGGGGATTATTAATGACTGCTGTCCCCCTAGGGGTCAATGAGACCAGGGAAAATTTGATTTTTGATACTACAACTGTAAAATCATGAGACAAAATAGCATTGTACCTGCCTGTTACACAAAAGAGAATTGTATGTTTTTACAAAAATGATACTGTTCAGGTAGGTTGGAGTAATTTAATGTGACTGTTCCTTACAAATGTTATACCAAAGCCAATAATGCAGGTTATATCTGTGATGCAAACTATGACTCATATCTAGAGTTGATACATAAAATTTTTGATGAGATACAATGTAATCCTGTTCTTTTTAAACAACTATCTATTATTGATAAGAAAATGTTGCATGCAGGGCAAGTGTATATTAATACTAAAGTAGAAAATTGTTATTTTGTTTGTGGGAAAAAGGCATACAAATGGTTACCTGAGAACTGGTCTGGCAGTTGTTTTTTTGGGTTACCTGGTTCCGGCTATACAACACACTGCAGTCTTACCTCAGGAAAGAATTCGAAATGTCAGAGAGGTCACCCAAAAAAACAGAAATCCAATCAAAAGGCCTGAAAATCCAGTGGGACAAATCGAAGCAGGCTGGAGAAACCATAATTCTGTGAAAAACAAAGATAAACTGACACACATGGACTTGAGTGACACTATTATATCGTGGGCAGGTATAGCCCCTGCATATGGCACAGTGAAATCGATTTGGGAGCTGAGAAAACTGTCCAAACTTCTCGAAGTAATGCAACTTTTTCTGCTCTCGAATTAATGACTGATGAACTGAACGCTATGAGAACTGTGGTGCTTCAAAACCGCATGGCTCTTGACTTCACCCTAGTGGCGAAAGGTGGTACATTCGCTTTAATAAAAGAGGAGTGCTATTCATATATTCCTGACAACCAGCATAAAATAAACGACCATCTTGAGGTGATTCAGCAAGTGTTGGCCATGACCAAACCAGGCCCAAACCCACTGACGGACTTTTTCCAGAATTTGTTTGGGGGGGTGGGGTAGCATCCTAATGAACATCCTAATTGCCATTTGTGTGGGATTACTCCTATTAGGAGTGTGTGTTTGTTGTGGTATTCCCTGCATGAAAAGATTGATCAAAGATTTTATAGACATGTCAGTTTCTGAGACTTTATATCAAAGTACTGAAATTGCAGAACTGTTGAAGAGTGAAACACTTTCATAAGTTTAAACTGAATGACTCTCTTAACTGCAAATTCTGAACAGAAAGAGGTTAGGAGAAGAAGCAACTGTTTATGCTTTTGAAAATAGAATAAAAAGTATTAACAGGGGGGAAATGTTAGAAAAATATGTACTAATGTATATGTTTAGTGCTTATTAGAAGCTAAAAGGATTAACACATTTCATTCTATTTTATGTACAGCTTAATTCTGTATGAAATTATAAGATGCTTTTTCAAACTGTAGTATGCTTTCTGAAATTGCAAGATGCTCTCTAACCTAGTATTTGCTAGCACAGCAAAATTCATGTTTATGCCTTTTGGAAATTTACTGAGAAGCAGGTGATTATCTGCTAGGTCAGGAAAATGAATGAATAGTGAATGAATAGAACAATACTGTTTTCTATAATGTGACTGAATATGAACAATCAGCTCTGTTCGTGTTATGAGAACATGCACAGCTGCGGAAAAGAAAAGATACCCAAACAAAGACTGCTTAAAGAAATGAACTATAATCTGTACTTGCTTTGTGCTCAAATTAGCCATAGTACCTTGAATGGTAACATTGCATAGTGAGAAATCATATCTGACCGGTGGTCATCAAGGCCACGTTGTTTTTCTTAGGAAGTTTTTTTGTAAACTTGATATGCCAGCAGAAAATCATGGACAAACAGCTGCTATGAAATAATATTAAAAGAACTTGTGATTTATTACATCAGCTTAGTAGGCAATGTCTTGTAAGAAATGTATAAGAATAGCTTCACTTCCTGATTCTAGTTAGACAAACTCTGTATTAGCACGTTTTTGTCTCCTTGCTGCAAGATTAAAGTGCCTTAACCTAAACCTGCCATGTGTTGATCATTTTGAAGTTATTTTTTCCTTTGACAGTACCCTAGTTGACCATAGTTAGATGGTCTTTGTTTGAAAAGTGATACTATGATCAGCACTGAGTGCCCCTGTCCATAAGGGCCATAGGTACCATCCCAAGGGTGAATGTGTGGTTTCCCATCCAATTGTCAAGACTGCATTTAAATAGTTTAATTGAGGAGCTCTGCTTTACATAAAGTGGGAGCTTATTCCAGAGGAAAGACAATCTCCGGGAGACATATTTGTCTCTTGCACAAGTTCTATTAATGTCACAAGATAGCTTCAGATCCTTGGAGTGAGTGACTCTTGTCCCATTTGATTTATGGATGTGCAGCATTCTCACAAGGGCAGGGTCAGAGACTGCTCTATAGGGCAGGCACAGGTCACCTCTCAGCATCCTGTATGATACAGACCACGGTGATAGGATTTTCAGTCTTTCCATGTAGGTCATGTCTTGGAGGCCCTGGATTCTCTAGGTTAGAAATGTCTATGGTCTCACCAGATGCAGATGTTTGGTGAGGTACATACAGAACTGACGATTGTACACAATTAGTGGTTTGATAAGGGCTGAGCACAGTGGAGATATGACCTCACTGGTCTTGGATGCGATGCCCTTATTTATGAGATAGGTAGTGTAGAAGATTTTCTTTACTACTGTGGACACATGGTGATTGAAGTATAGATTGCTATCAACCTGTATTCCCAAGTCTCTCACCGCTGGGATTCAGCTTAGAGGGGTGCTATGTATATCATAATTAACAGGAGCTACTTCTTTGCCAAAGGGGGTATTGAGTCATTTTTTTGCATTTAGTTTCTGTCCATGGCCCTGGCACCAATCATTTGTCTGTGTCAGTCCCTTCTGTAATTTGTTGATATAATGTGGGGACTCTATGATTGCACCCAGTTTACAGTCGTCTGCAAACACAGTAAGCCTCAAGGCCATCTACTTTTGCCTTGATTTCAGAAAAAATAAATTCCAAACAGTAGAGGACACAGTACAGATCCTTGTGGTACACCACTGGTAACTGGTCTACTAGTGGAAGCAGATTTCCCAACTTTAACAGTGCGTGTTCTATCTGTGAGCCAGTTTGTTACCTATCTAGTGACAAATGGATTAATACCCAGTTGGGAGAGTTTCTCAATGGTCCCTGAGTGGGGAATTGTGACAAACACCTTGGCTAAAGCAAGATAGGTGGTGTGTACTGCTTTACCCTCATCCAGGTTTTTGTCAACTTTCTCAAAGAAGTTCACCAGTTTTAATAAGCAAGACCAACATTTGAAACCAAACTGGGTTGGGTCAAGAGTCTGAAGGTTACCTATGTTCTGATTAATAAGGTCCATGATGATTCTATCCATGACCTTGCAGATAAGACTGGTCATGCTAATGGGGCTATAGTTTCCAGGGTCGGTTGATGGACAGCCTTTGTACAAGGGGATTAATGTTGCAGTTCTCCACTCCTCTGACACAAAACCAGTGCTCAAGCTGTAGTTAAATAGACAGCTAAGTTGTTCAGCTGTGTCTTGTTTTAGGTTGTATAGTATACAGCCCTGAGATATTATCTGGTCCCACAGAGGCTGTATTTGTGGCCTTGGAGACTGCTTGAATGACCTGTTCTTTGGAGATAATCGGTAGAGGACAAGTATCAGAAATGCTATGGGGTATGGCTGGTGGGGACATGGGTGTGAAATTGCTACCAAGGCTGTCAGATAGCAGGTTGGCTATTTCTTCAGGTTCAGTATGAGTGGTGGCGTCCACTATAAGTTTGGCACACAGCTGGGTATTCCTTATGAAGTTTCAGATGTAGCTAAAGAATGCCTTATGTTTGTCTTTGGCTAGGGATGCCAGTGCAGTCTTGTAACAACCTTTAGATGATTTTTCTTTGTTTAGGCTGTTGAGTATTTTCCTTCTTGCTCTTGGATATCAGTTTCTTTCTTTGGTTATATAGCTTATTTATACTTGCAGTCCACCAGGGTGGTTTGTTTTTATGAGAGGACCTGGCTTTAGTCCTGTCAGGTACAGCCGAGTCAACACATTTTCTTAAGCAGCTATATAGGGTATTTGTGTACTTCTCTGCATAGGGGTTATTGTTGCCTGTGTTAGCAGGAGCTTTGAAACCATTTATGCCATCACTTAGGAGGCAATAGTTTGTTTTGGAAAAAAATTTTTTTTTTGCTCCTGTGGGGGTGTCAGGTCTGATCTTTACTTCAAATGAGACAGATTTATGGTCTGACTTAACTAGGGAGGGCAGAACACTGGGGGTAGTGCAGTAACCCATCATGTTGGTGAGTACTAGGTCTAGGACATTAGAGACACTTGTGGGTGTGCAGAGTAACTGTTCTAGTGCATTTGTGTTAACAAAGTCCAGAAATGTCAGTGCAATCATGTTTGTGCTCACGTATGTCGTCCAATCGATGAATGGGTAGTTGAACTCTCCCATGACCAAGGTGTTTAGCTGTATACTGGGCATTTCAAGTAAGTCCATGTAGGCGGTATCTTTCTCCTGGATCATGCTGGGGGACCTGTAGCTAGCTATGATATGGTAGGATATTTTATCTATAGTTATTTGCACCTGGAGTAGTTCAACAGAGTTATACTATTTCAACACTCGTGAGGTGTATTTAGATTTAATGAAAATGGATACAGTGCCACCTTTGGAGCTTTCACATTCATTTTGGGTTCTGAAAGTGTGGAAGGCATTGCAGTCCTGCACAGCCAGGATACTCTCTGCAGCCTTGAACCAAGTCTCAGTTTGTGAATAGCCAGATGTTCCACAGTGCGGAGTACTTCCAGGGAGTGCAGTTTACTGTTTAGGCTCCTAGCACTAAGCAGCATGACCTTGAGTATGTCTCTACAGTATTTTTCTAAGTCAGAAGATTTGTTGTTTTGACATAGCCTAAAAAGACTCTATGGGGAAGGCAAGCATCTTTGCCAATATCCTAAAACCTTCAGGAGACAGGTGAAGGCCATCTCTGGTTCTGTCGACCATGTCTTCCCAGGCTGAAAGATACTGAATGCCATTGGAGTGACATCAGAAACTAAGCCAATTGTTAAAATCAATCATTTTTGTTTGTACTGTAGCGTCATCTTAAGTGAAGGTTAATGCTGCTTAGGGCTAGGGACATCCCTGCCTGGCACACATAATCGGTGAGCTCTATCATGTCTCTCTTCATGTAGTCCAGAGCAGCAAGTATCAAGTCATTCACTCCAACATGTACTATGACAAAGTCATAACGGTAATTGCTGCTGAGTGACTTGAGTGTGTACATGACTTGGTGGATCCTGGCACTCAACAGGCAGCTAACCGTGACCTTCTGATTGTCCAGCCTTGTGAGAGAGATGTCTATGTGTCAAACTATTGAGTTGCCTATAGATTCATAGATTAGTACTAGGCTAATTGCCCTTGTGGGCCATTTTAAGCCTAGCTAATTACCCTATGTGAGAATCAAACCCTGCACCTTCGGTCTCGAAGGTAAACACCTTAACCATTATCTAGGACATTTGGTTTTGAAGTGTTTTGCCTTAGGGATTGATTGCTGACACACTGTTAAATGTGTTATGTGCACTGGTGGATTCAGCTTGTTTACCAGTATGTGAGGGTTGTTTGCCCTTGGGAGGCCTTTAGTCTTTTGGGAAACTCCTGGTGAATACCTCAGTGTATGTCAATTTAAGTGGCATGACTTTATCTTGTGTAAGAGGAGGGGTGTGTGAGCAGACAACCCTTTTGATGTCTTGTTTATTGTTTCATGAAAGGACTGATTCAAGTTTCATGGTATAGTGGCATCTCTCACATACTGTATTTGTTTGCTTTAGTAGCAGGCGGTTGTCAGTATACATGAGGCAAATGCTACATTGCCTTAGGATACCCATTTCAATCAAGCTGGCTGGAGAAATGTTGGAAAACTGACTGTCCATAGCAGCAGGTAATTCCTGGTTTGTGGGAGGGCAAAAGGTCAGATATTTTTCTGGGATTAGCAAGGGGACAAATAAAATTGATGAGGAAAGTAGGGCAAAGACTGACAATGCTTAGAAGTGATGCTTACAGTGCCACAGTGCACAACTGAGTTATCTGATGAGTAGCAGGGATGGCTGAGAGAGTTTTGCTGAGTGGTGTTAATGGAAAAAAATGTGATTCTAGTCATTTGTGTCTATACAAGCTACCGCTAACCCTCATTGTGTGGTGCAAAATCTGAGCAGCTCTGCCATACTGAGCACAAACCCACGCAAATGTGAAGCTTAAATAAAAGCAAATTTAAACAGTTCTAACATAATCTACCAATATAAAAGTGCCTCACAGAGCCTTTATTCCAGCAATTTCCAACTCAGATGGGTCCTGAGCTACACATTTTGCCACAAGGCTGTAGGGAGGTCCTCTTAATACAAAATGGCTGTTTTTATTTCTCTAGTGATGCCATACAGGTACAGTCTATATTCAGCAAGTCTGAATCTAGCCTTTGCTATTTAAGGCAGGAGAAGTAAAAATGCAAAGTGGAGAATTGATCAGTCACTGCAGCAAAAACTGTAAAAATGAAGCAACAGTTCAGTAAAATACAGTACACAAGTGCAAAAAACAGGCTTAAATTCTACTTATTTGTTGATTTCAGTAGATGCCTTAGATTTTCTTAGATGCACTTTAGATTTCTGGCAAAAAACTCCAAACTCTGATCAGTCCCACCAAACTGAGCTATATATATGGGAGAAATGAAAATTGTTGAATTCCCCTATGGTCATCTATTTAGCAGGCAAAATTTAGTTGACTAAACAAATGGTTGACAAACATGCAAAACTGCAGAATTTGGGTTTGAGAAATACATTAGGGAATTGAAAATTGTTGAATCCCCCTTTGGTTGACATCTGTATAGCCGACAAAATTTAGTCACCCAAATAGATGATTAACAAATATGCAAGATCACAGAATGCTTGGAGTTGGGAAATATGCCCTTTCCTTGACGTTGTACAAGCTATATAAATAGCAGGTGGTGTTGGAAGCAAAGCCCTCCACATGGGGGGTGCAAGTGGGGGCTTGTTTCCCTGAAAAATGATGTTTGATACTATTTTTAATCTATGCTCCCAGATTTTTGCTCAGTGCATACTTAGAAGTGTTAACAATATTTGCACATTTCACTTTTGTGGTCGATTTGTGAATGTTGATACTTTGATCATTAGTTCTTTTTCAGTAGAACTACATATGTATATATAAAGTATATATAGCTATACATCTATATATATATATATATATATATATATATATATATATATATATATATATATAAATGCATACAGTTTAGTACTTTAGCAAGTCATTCCTCATCAGACAACTTAAGTGCACTTTTTTTGCAGTTGCTCATTGAAACCACCCTAACTTGGCTGTAATACATGAAAGTGTTCTTTTTTTTTTTTTTTGCTGGTATATTTTATTGTCGTGTGGACAGCAAAGTCACATAGAGTTTGAGTTTTAATTTGCACCATGTCATGGCAGGGCAATACGGCCAACATGTCCACAACTGGCAACCTATAGTGAGTGGAATCACAGTAATTGTGAAAGCATTATGGGTTGCTCAAAGTGAAAAAAAACTACCAGTAATAAGAGCTTCAATTACAGCACATTTTTGCTGACAATCTGACAGCTGGGAATGGATATCACTAGCCTGGCTTACAGTTTGTAAAGTACCTGCCTCCAAAGAATAGCCCAGTACACCATCACTAATTTTCTTCATATGTGTCCACTGCTTGCTTCTTCTAGCAAAGTGCACCTTACATGGATAAGAGTAAAGTGGAGGCAAAAACATTGCGCAGGTCTAAACATATCTTGTGGCAAGTACTGTTTCTTAATCTTTAGTTTGTTGTAGATGGCACGCTACCTTGAGATCCACCCTGCAAAGGTAAGGTATCTTGCTTCCTGTGCCGTGATTACCATCATTCAGTACTGGGTTGTGCCCTAACCTCACTTTTCTTCATTTCCACATATCCCATTTACACATTACTTATATCTCTTCAGTCCCTGATGCCATGTAAAATCAGTTCCATTGCCTATCAGACACCAAAATCTAGTTTTCTAATTTCAATTATTCTGCCAAAAAAATCATTAAATAGAAATGAACAGTAAGTATTAATACCCTTTATTATTCTGTATCTTTTACATCCACTAGTGATATAAAAGTTTAACAGACAGAAAACACGTTCCTTGCAAAAAATACTGGTCATTAGTTCAACACTGATAAATTGTCCCCTAACAAACAAAGAACAATGCCTGGCAAAAGGTTAAATAATCTATAAGCTACTAATGAGCTTCAACCTGTAGTGTTTTTCTTTAAGGCTCTCTGCTTCAGGTTCTCTGCTTCTGTTGACCTACTGTGAAATACTGAGGGATTCGCATAAGAGACAGTGCTCTCAGGCCTCAATTGTAAATAGGCCTCAATTTGTTATTTATTATTTATTTATTTTATTTTACATTTGTTGACTGGGCTAGTCTAACTGGATATATGTCTATTTTCAGTAGAGGCCCGGGGAGAAAAGCTCCAAGCACTAGCAGTGACAAAGAATACAATATATAATAATTAGTCAAGTAAGTTACAGTACATCGGCTGTGTTGGCAAGAACAAAAATAGTAATAAGTCATGTAGTAGGTTGAGGTTAATATCCAATAACAGAGAGATAAACAAAAACAAAAAAATGTATCTAGCCAGACATGTCAGTTAATAAAGAAATACCTAGGAATGTCTCTCATTCTAATGTAACTTGCACAGAAGCAACATTTCCAAGTTTCAGAACATACTGGGACCTCATTATTGTAAGCTACAATTTAATAATGAATAAAACCAAGCAAAGAAATTAGCTATTATCATAACACCTTTATCCATAAAAATCTCCCTTAAAATATTTTAGTTCATTTTAGTCAAAGAAGATCTTCATACATGTAGCAGAAGGAATGAAATTCCATGCATTTTGCCACCAGAAAAAAAATGTACCTAAAGCAAAATATTATCCTTGTATCCTTAGGACCAGATTCCAAAACAGTTTATCTTTGAGGTAGTACACTGCCCAAATCATTTATATTAAATCCAGTTCTAAAAAAGGACTCTGGAATTTTACAAGTTATATCATCTAACAAAGAGTAGGCAATCCAATGTCTGATTTCCTAAAATTACCAGACTGCTCAAACCATCCCGCAACACTCAGCTGCCAAAGGATCTAAAAGCTGCTTACAAACTAAGGGATAAAGCATGATAAATATGAAAAAGAGTCACCGAAAACTGAAGACCAACAAAAATGAATTACTCTTAGAAACCTAGACGAAAAGCCACCAGAAAATATAAAGTAAACTAACAACAATTAAATACAGCATAAAAAGATTCTGAAAACTGATTAGCAACATTACTGGACACTCCCAACCAAACAGGAAAAATGATACTCCTCTTTAAAAATTAACCTACAAGCCATCCTGAGAACTATAGATTAATAATATGCCTTCTAAAAATATACAAATTATATACTGCAAGTGATGCAAACAGTTTATAGTAATTTAGAAAATAGTTTAATTGTATCAATACAACAAAAAAGTAATGAAAGAAAGGCATGTGGAACAAATAGTCATTTGTTGTTGTTAAACAAATCCATAATAGAGAGTTGTAAAAAGGGAAATAACCTATGTAAGTAATAGATAAATTAAAAAAAACGTATTTGACTGCATCCTGCATTCATAAATAATGGAATGCCCACAGATGAATAAGATACATCCTACATTGATCAATTACATTGACACGACTATGAAACAGTGTCAAACAACTTTGCCAGTAAGTTATGACAAATGGCAAATTACTATCCCAGGGATACAAATTTATAGTTGGATATCTCAGGGTGATTAATTGTCACTTAACAGATTAGGCAATAGTTACAATTTAACTCCAAGAAACCTAATTTGTTTAAAGATATCTCATCTACTTTCTATGTATGATTTAAAATTCTATAGTTCATCAGATGCAGAGCAGGAGGCAAAACTACAAATGGTTAAAACATCTCAGATGATATAAAAATGGCAATATTTTAAAAAAAGGACAGCTGCAGTACCAAGAAGATATTAACCTTGGAGAGGGATGTGAAATAAAGGAGCTTTAGCAGGAGGGAGTATCTAAATATTTGCAAAAAGATGAATGGTCATCAATAAAACACGAATAAATCAGATTAAGAGTCAGTAAGAAATATTTCAGAAGACTAAAGCTGATATTGAGAACTACTTTGAAATCTAGAAATAAAGTCCAAGCTATAAATCAATTTGATCTTCCTATTTTAACTTACAGCTTTGGTGTGATTGACTGATGGTCATAAAAAAACAAGAAAAATGTTTATCAAATGATATATAAAAACAATGTTTATAAAGATAATATATCCTTTACTTTAAAGGAGGTATGGGCCTCCATGAAATATATATACAATTATGGGACCACATACATATCTGCTGACCTCATCAGATCCAAACAATGTGAAAGTCTTTAAGTATGAGGAGAAGAAATGTAAGACACATTTGCTTAGATTAGCAGAAACATTCCATAATAAAGTGGGAAGAGAAACCAAACCAGAAGCAAACAAAAAGCAATAAAACAACAACTGACAGTACCAAAAAAGTAAAGAAAACAAAGAATATAAGGAAAATGACCAGTAGAGAAGGAATGCAAATTGGAAAGTTCACAAATATAGTATAGAGATCTTCAGGAACAACTTCATGTTGACCATAATTTGATATAAGAGAGGTGAAGTGAAACCAAAAACTGAAAGGCTAATAATGGTGACCCAAGATAGTGAGCTATGTGCCTATTGGTTTACGAAGTCCAATGAAAATGTTAGAAAAACAGACAAATACAGGTTTGGTAAAACAGAATGGGAAACACTTACCCATCTCATTACTAGGTGGGATACACTCATAGCTGAGGGTTTGTATACTGAAAGGCACAATATTGTGACAAAACTGATGCATTTCGGGATTGTGCAAACACTTCAGTATAGAAGCAGTTGAAAACATTGGAAACATGAGCCCCAAGACACTATCAATAATGATGAAGTATATATCACATGGGGTCATCCATTATCAACGGTTCAAAAAAATAGATGCAAGAAAACCAGATGTAGTAGTCCTAAAAAAGACAAAAGTAGCATTGATCATTGAAATTGCTACAACCTGCTACAGCCAGTGACTATAATGTCTTACTTACTGGGAAGCACAAATTCTTAAAATACCGATTTCATGAACTTTGATCGTGCTTTGACTTGGGCATGGGGTCCGTTCCTGTCATGGTATTGGAAACCCAGGAGACTTGGAGAAATTAAAAGAGGATCTTAAATGCAATCTATCCAGACCTCAAAGGCCTCTCATATGCTGCTCTCAACAACCTCCCAAATATTCTACAAAGACAACAGTCCCGAGAACACATAAACCATACAACCATACAACCACAGCTTATAATATCTCAACCTCTAAGCCCTTAAGTTAAATGGTTGCACAACTCAATGTATTGGTCATTGTAGGCTCTGTTGTGAGACACACTGATGCCTCCTTCAGCAGGCTGAGCAAGGAGTCAGTCACGGTCAGTTGCCTATTATGGCCACAGATTGGCCAGATCACACATGCACAAAGGAAGTTGAGTCACAAGTACCAGTATGACTCTGTCATATTCCATGGGGGTGTTAATGACATGAGACATACCTCCCTAGACTATATGAAGAGAGACATGATGGAAGGTTTCAGATTATGTGTCCCAGGCAGGTATGAGCCTAGCACTGAGCAGCATTCTACCTTCTCCAAGGATGACACCACAATGTAAGCAGAAGATGATTGACTTTAAGTAGAATTGGTGTAGTTGCCAGTGTCATTATAAGGGGGTCCAATATTTGTCAGCTTGGGAGGACATGCTCAACAGACCATGTTGCTTTGCCAGGGATGGTCTTTACCTGTCCCAACTAGGCTTTGGGATATTGTCCAAAACATCAGGTTGGGAGTGTGGCCTAATGGTTAAGGTGTTTGCCTTATAAACACAAGGTGCAGGGTTTGAGCCCCCCAAGGGATAATTGGCTAGGCTTAAAATGGCTCGCAAGGGCAGTTAGCTTAGTACTAATCTATGAACCTATGAATCAGAATTTGCAAGCAGAATGAGTGCAACATATAATAAATATACACAGACATTTCCAGTAGTAGTACAATCTACCAGACTAATAAAACCTAATTTGCAGTAATACTTAATGTGCCGCCAGTTCATGTAACTGCAGCAGTTTTTAATCAACCATCTAATTTCTTCATATTGCCCACATCTTTCTGGGGACAACTATGTATTAAATAGTCATCAGCACAACAGAAAATCATGTTTTGAGTTACCCTCAATATCTTACCATACCTTTTTTTCCTTATTTAGCAAACATACAGTTGAAAAATGTTGCATTTTACCATCAATTACATCAAGATTACTCCATACCTCTTCCAAATAATTCCATAATTTTCTTTCATCAATCATATTCCTAACTTCAAAAAGAAGTTGACATTTTGTTCCAGATTAATCCCCCAGCTCTTTTCTCAATCAAGTCTGTAGTACTGAACTGTAACTCTAGTTTTCTCTATACACTATTATTTCCAGTGGCTATACACCCCTCCCATTGTTCACAGAAGGATTTTTTTTTATCAAATGAAAGCAAAAACATTTCCACCAATGTAAACACTGCAAATGGTATTTCACATATGGGCAATCTCTGATCCTAAATGGATCAAAGCCTAAACTCACTTCGCTAACAATGAAACCAAACCTGAGGGTGGCATTGTCACTGTAGTAGAATGTAGTGATAAATATCCCCTCAGTGTTGTCTGCTTTTACACTCAGTCACTACCTTCCTTCATAGAGCAGAGCCTGTGTTCACTACATCTGACCTCGGTAGTGAAGGAGCTCTGCCACAAGGTCCTACGTCTACAAGCTCATTGAGAATTTTGTCACTGTATAATAGCTTTGATACTGCAAGAGCTCTGCTGCAAGGTCCTACACCTAGAAGTTTTTGCTGAAAATTCTGCCATTGTATAATAGCCTGTGGTCACTACATCTGACCTGGATACTACAGGAGCTCTGTCGCAAGACCCTACACCTACAAGTTCACTGAGAATGTTGTCATTGTGCAATGTAAGCACATTTATCATGAAGAATCCTTGCAGTGTATTAACTTTAATCAGCTAACTCTGTGATTGAAAGTATCTGTAAAATAGTCTGTGCACTCTAAGGGCCTCTTACTAAATTGGCTATTGCCTAATTTTGCTTGGCCAGTAGACTATACTGCATATGCAAATTATTTAGTCTCAGGAAATGACAGACAGCTTGTTTCACTTGCATTTCTTTTCTTAATTGCTTTGTTCTGTCTATAAGTTGATTTCACTCACTTATAATTCTACCTGAGAGTGAGAATACTTTAATATTTCCCAACACATACCACATTTCCACTTACTGCAAACCAAAACTAGAATTCACTTGAGCAGAGCTTCTTATTGCATTCCTCAAAATAAACAGTTATAAACTAATATGTATTACTGTCCTTTACATCCCTCCTGGTGACAATACAGCTATACTGGAAGATATCCTATACTGGATATCCATAATATTTCCACAAGAAAAAATACTACTAGGTGATGTGCAAGTCAGTTGGTTGGATATAAACTCTAACTTCCCTGCATCTAGCCACAAATGCTATAACCACTGGGGACCAGTTCCAGGCACCCATGTCTTTTTGGGGTTATTCCCTGCATCTAGCATTAACTTATATGGTTTCACACAACTAATTAAAAGCCCCATACATTATAGCAAGACATCAAATTCCCTATTAAACTGGATCCTACTAACAGAGTCTAACAAATACTCAACCCCAGGTACAATGTCAGACTCTTTCAGTGATCATCTCCAAATCTATATGACCAGGCATACTACACATCCAGTTAAATAGCATATTTACAAAACAAGTTTAATCCTGAAATGTTAATTACATTATCATCCATTAACTGAAACTTCCAATAAATACTCCCCTGAGATGATGCTTTAAATTAATTCAATACAACTTTTTAAATATCCAAAATAGTCTTGTACTTCCTAGAAGGAAGACACTGAAAACAAATAAAGCAAGTTGGCTATCCAAAAAGAGTGGAATGCTAATGCAGGACAGAGAAAAAGCATGAAAAGAATGGAAGAAATATAAAACACCACAATATCTTGAAAACTTCAGAATGCTTCACAAATAAAAAGCAAATAACAACTATAATAACTTTCAGAGCAACACTGAACACAGCCTTAAAAATGTTGGACATCCATTAAAGAAATTTTACATCCATGCCAAAAATTCAACCCAATCCCCTCTCCAGATAACTCACCACTTGAAATTGCAATGCAGTTCAACTCTTATTTTATACATAGTATTGTATATATAACCAAGGATTCCTCAACATCTAATCCCAACCCTGCCCAACAGACACATATCACCATATCAATTTTCACCTTCAAACCTGTACCACTATCCTATATAAAACTACTCTTAAAAAAAACTAAACCATGGTCTTCTTCAGCTAATGGCCTTCCAAGTGGGTACCTAAAAATAGCAGCTTATAGCACTGCTTATCCCATCTCAATCCTTATACATAGTTCAATCCAGGATTCTCTCTCTCTCTGGAAAAAAGTCACACATTATCCCTCTGCACAAAGGAAGAAATTCAACAGACATTAATAACTTTAGACCTATAGCAATCTTATCTCGCCTCTCCAAAATACTTGAAAAATGCATTCAAAAATAATTGCTGAACTATCTCCTGCAAGAAAAACTCCTATCCCCCACACAACATGTGGCCAGTGCATTATAAGCATCATTCGCTTTGATTGCAGCAAAATGTTCTTTGATTGTATCTGAGAGTTTGCGACAAGTCTTTCCAACATAGATATATTTACAAGATACACAAATCGCAGTATAAACTACATTTCTTGTGTTACAGTTAAAATGATGTGCAAATGACACTTTTAAATTAATGTGTTGGAAAATGTAAAAGATGTAGATGGACTGACAACATATACATTTCCCACAAGTGAACATATCTGCAAGAGCTGTAACATTCATTATTCTCTCTGTAGTAAATGCAGAGTCCCTGTTTTCAAAGGCATGTCTTAAAGTCTTAGATCTTTTATAAGAAAATAGCGAAGCACTTCCCAGGTTACTAGTCAGCTGGCCAGGACTGTTAATGTTGTTGCCTTTCGGCTTTTCCCGGTGAGGGGTCGTCACAGCGGAACTCCAGTCCACTAATGATTGGCAGTAGATTTTGATGAACGCTGAGGTGCCAGCTCGACGTTCAACCTTCAACGAAGGCACGCCCATTTACGCATGTCTTTCGAACACCCACCCAACTGTGGGGAGGACATGCAGACTCCACACAGAAGGCACTCCACACTCTCCAGCTGAGAATCGAACAGGAGAACCTCTTGCTGTGAGGCAACAATGCTACTGTGTTCCAATTATTAGAGACAATGTTCTTAATGCTATGCATATCTCTGCTGATAGGAATGCCAGACCTACCAGATCTTGTACCACTTTTGTTAAATTTAATTTCATGGTACTGGAACAACTAGATTTATTTTTGCAGATTATGCTACACTGTTAGAAGTGAAGGAACTCAGATGGCAGCTCCTACTGGGAGTGGACTCAGCACCAGGGTTAAACAATCGCTTGAATTTAAAATGTGCATTAAGATGGCATTGCTAAATCTCAGATTTCTTGGTACTTCACTTTACTCATGTTTTATTCATGCTTTTATTCATGTTTCAGGAAGTGTTATCTGTTTTGCATTTCTAAGATGTCATTGGTTCATCCTGATTTTATTGTTTTGTGTAACAGTATTTTTCCATTCCTTTATGATTCTGATCTCATTTCTGAAGAAGTTCTTAGATATAGGAGAATGAAAGTGCTAAAATAAACTGGTTCCAGAGATGCTTTTGTCCTTGCTTCATTTATGTTATGCCAAAGATATATATATATATATATATATATATATATATATATATATATATATATATATATGTCTACTTCACATAATCAAATTTACACTTATCTGAAACTGAAAAGGATGAGATGACTTTGCCGAAAACTCCGATCAATGCAATTTTACTCTGGTAAAGGAACCACTTGGCCACCACAACAAAATAAACAAACTGAATCAAATCAAACCCACCCAAATGGGGGCTTCACCCTACACCCTCTACAGGCTCCCACACCCTATTCTAACTAAATATACCAACTATGAGTTCACACTACAGTGGGAAAAAGGGCAAAGTTCATCATGGTGGCCAAGTGTTTCCTTTCCTGGAGTAAAATTCCAGTGATCCAAGTGTTCATGAAAGTAAGTTTTTGTTGTCTCATTCTTTTAAGTTTCAGGTAAGTGAAAATTTGATCACGTAAAGGGGATCCACATATAATTTGGCAAAAAAATATATCAGCACAAGATCACCGTGTCCCTTTAAGGCTGCCGCATAACTTCTTTCTCATGCCACTATTGTGTATGTGACATTGCGCAGAGTATCAATGAGTCCTACGACCACTGCTTGTACTTCCCTGTGGCTACAGTATACTTGTACCAGCTATTCCCACAATGCACACTGTAGACACTACACCATTTTTTAATTAATTGTTTGTCACTCGTTCTTACCTAGTCACATTCTTTGGTAATGAACAGAGGAGAATTGGCTGTGATCGCACCTGCACCACTTCTGAAATCCACTGAATGTTCCTGTACTTAGAAGATTTTATGCATACTGCTTTATCTTTAATTCTTTCTTCTTTCCATGCTTTCTTAACTATGTGACAGATGTACATGTCTAGTAGTGCTCACATAGTAAATTTAACAGGGTCATACTGGAGAGGACCTTTTTCCAGTAATATCAAAGTAGATACATATACTTAATGTACAGCTGTTGGTAACTTCTTTGCTTTTGTTGCAGATAGTGGTCTCTGTCCTGCTGGTGCACCAGTGTAAGCGTGACGTGATGGGTTAGAGCTAACAGTTTCGATACACAATACAGTTGTGTCTTAATTATGGTATTCTTCAAATGCATCTCATTTGCATATAAACAGTACATCCTCTGCCCTCATGGTATGTAATACCATATAACTTCTGCTGCAGTATTATGGAGTTTTCACTGAATGATGTGTTAGTCATTTAATTTCACATTATAGAACACTGGCTGTATGCAATGTGACCCTTTGTCTCCAGGTCTTATTCCTATTGCATGACAGTTGTTGCACTGCCTAACAGCAAGTCACTTTGGTACTTACTAGCACATTTTAGATAGTATAAATAGAGAAGGGGAGATTGGGCCTCCCCTCACTGTCTCTAATCATGTAATCTCTAATATCTCCTTTAATATCTTATTAGAGCTGTCTCAGGTCTCATTTTTCACATACTAATCTATGTAGCAAATAATATGACAAACAAGTTTTTCCTCACATATTTTCTCCAACTCATGTTATTGTTTTTCATTGCACTCTACTATGAAACATATGTTCTATGTTTTTCTCATTACAACATGTTTCACTCCTGTGTTTTGTAGTGTTAAACTTACCTCTCAATCTCAACCTCTCAATCTCTTAACACAAGAAATCTGGACAAAGCTTGACAAAATTGGGGGGGACAAAGCCCCCAAAATAGGGACATATTTTAACTATTGCTGTTATAAACTTAGAAAGTTGCTAGAGTAACAGGGTTTGTTTTAGTATACATTTTTTGAAGGATTTGAACTCTGAAACTCAAATGTATATCATTATTTAGGGACCTCTGTCCTAAAATAATCCCAGTGATTTGCAAGGAAACTATAAATTTTATGAGAAACAGACCAAAAACATAAACCAAGAATGTGGACATTCTGCGAAAATCTGTACAGTTGAGAGGTATGCACTGTTACATGATACTATATGATTTAAAATATCTGTAACTGATTTTTGACAGATTGTGATTGTGTAGCTGTCCTCCCAAGGACTCTGCTGAAAATGAGCAGTGTTTGACTCACTCAGACTTTCCCAGTAAACAAATGTCAAATAAATAACTAAATAAGGAAACTCACTTGGCTTTTGTGGTATCAGATATTGTTGCTGGAAAAAAATAGTCAGAGATTACATGGAGGAGATGGCACATTTTATTACAAAAGGTGTAGTATTGCTGTATTAGCAAAAAAAAAAAAAGTAGGTGTTCCATCTTTAGCAATTATATCTCAACTGGCCAGCAACAGTGATGCATTCGGAGGAAGTCTGTGGTGCTACTGGGGTATTTACCAGTTCTTTAACAGTCAAGTGTTCAGTAGTATGGCCCAGATGCGCATCCATTATAGGATATGACTGTGGTCAGGTTTGTCCTCAATCTGAGGTGCAACGTCAGTGTTTATGTTACGTTCAGAAGTGCAGCAGGCCTCTGCATGGATGGCATTGGGTGGGACTTACCCCCACAGATAAAGAATATTTTATAAGTGGAAGTCAGTCAATTTTCTTATGGTCATTTTGCATTTTGAGGAAGTGGCTTTGTTGGACTGCCAATGAACCATGCTGCTGATGTAAAAGGATGCCGACTGTAGGTAATAGACTTCTACCAATACTGTAGAGAGTCTGGAATTCGTAAAAATGAATTTGCAATATTTTAACTTAACATGCTTTCTTAAATTGTGAATGACCACATCTGTCAAAACTGGTGGAGAAATAAGGAACCTGCTAGCAGTATAACCTGCAAAGATTAAAGTCTGTACCATCCTTTTTTGCAAATGGACATAGCTAGTCAGATAAGTAAGGAAACTTTTTCAAATCAAAGTGGATAGAAAACTATGATGAGTAAACAATGAAAATATAGAATCTAATATTCATCAAATCAGTTTTGAAATGTTGCTTTTTGCATGCTATTACCTTAAGTACAGGACTGTCATGGGAGCAAAACTAGAATCTGCTCACCACAACATATCTCATCCCCACATTTATGAATTTCATGTCTGGCATTGTTTTGTATCAAAGAAAGGGATTCACATTTCTTCCTCTTCTCAAGAAAAGGTTAGGAAACATTTGTCGAGTTATCTGCAGAAAGTTATAATTCTAGTAGCTACTAACTTTTTTTTGTTTGTTTTTATGTTTCATTCTTGTTTTGTTTGGATGTATCTTTTGGAGTGGACTACAGAGGGAAGCTTTTCCTAGAACTAATGATTCTTTTTAACAGCTATCAATGCCTGGTAGTGCTTAAAGCAGTTCTGGGAAAGATATATTCAAATCCTTCATTTGTATGAACTGGATGGCATTTTGGCATATTCTGATAAGTGGAAACAATTGTATTCAGCTAAGCACCCTGCAGATGTTATTCAGGATTCTATTATACTCTATGGAAGATTATGTTGATTCAAATATGCAAGTCTGTCAATTCAGTGATTTATTGTAACATCTCCTATTAACAGTTAATACTTCTCATGATGTAGAATTTATAATATTACTGAAATGAAGCACTTTCCTTTAGTTCTAGACACATGAACATTTTTCTTAGCCATAATTAATAACTCTGAGTCCAGCTACAAAAATAATCATATGGACCAACGCTGTTTCACTTTGATTGTTATACTATTGATTTATTTTTTAACTGCTTTTGAACCAGTAATTATTAATCTCTTATACTTCAGTGACAATTTTAACTTGTAGCTTATGTTTCTAACAAAACTTTACTTCAGCTTGTTGAGTTAACTCACTTTACTGTTACTTATGTATACCTTATTTGGCTAAAAAAAAAACTACAACGACCCTGTTAATTTACAGGCCATCATCCAATCTGTATGTAGGGAAAAGGGCCGTTTTCAAAATCTCAACTGTCACTTCCAACTGTAACACTTTTTAGTAATAAACTTATCAGAAGCACTTAACATCTGCCTGTGAATATTGTTATTTCAAAGACAGTGGCTAACAACATCACTTTTTATTATGTATAACAGGAATGCTCATCATAACTGTAACTATTTGAATTATTCTTGTGCATTTGTTGGGTTTCCTCTATGTAAATGGCTATGATAGAATGAAGGACTGATTTCAAGCCCCAAACGAATTGCATCTTCAGAGCCTACAGGGTCCCGTTGATGGAGTTCTGTGAAACTGAACTAAAGAAGGTCAGGTATACCACCATAGTTCCAAGCCTATTATGTCTTGCTGACATTAAAATTTCCCTGAAATTTGAGCAATAGTGTAGCATGCTTGGCCCAAAGTAAAACTGTGTACTTGCTAACCCCTCTACACAGGGACAGAATGTTATCATATGGCATAAGGCATAATGACAGTTTGAATCTCAACCCTGAGGCTGGTGTTACCATAGGAACATTGGAGGAGCTGATGCAAACAATCAAATGATCAAACAATATGAATGTGCCCACAAGACTAAGAAACAGTAGAAGACACTTTTTTACCTTATACACATACCTGTATATAATTATTTTCTAAACTACCAAAAAAGGGGGAAAGTATATAGTGAAGCTTGTATTTGAGATTCAGGAAATATATCAAGATAAATGTACTAGTCTTGCTTCCAGTGCTAGTACAAATCATTATCTTTTGGGTAGACACTTCTCAACTAAGACGCCAGTGACTCCCAAGGAAAAACTATCCAACAATCGTGTATGTGATTTGCCTGCCAGAGTCTCGTAAGACTGTGCCTGAAGGGGTAAAAACAGGAAAGAGGTATATAGGGAGAACCAGAAACATGACTTGACTGCCAAGGCTATTAAGTTGCCCTCTGTGTGGGAACATGTTTCAGTTTTCAGACTAAAAAAAATACCATGGAACATGCCACATACTACAGAACTCCCCCACCTCTGCGCTACACCTTTTATACACAGGTAACAGATGTGATGCATTGTTTTACAGGACTTCGGATGTCACCAGTTTCCATAAGGAGTTATTTGACCTCTGCTCAAATGTCAGGGTAAAACCAATATCCAGAATGGATGTGTACTACTTTATCATTACAACTGTAGTAAAACTCATATGTTTTTCATCGGACAAGGCAACATTTCTGTTTCTACATACATAAACTCCACTTACTGACAAAGTCATTGTGCTGCCAAACAGAACAGGGATGAGATACAGTAAAACCCTAGGGGGGGTAGAATGACATTCTTAAGTGCATTTTGCACTCAGGTATTTTATTAGAAATCTCTGAAATGTTCATTATGAACTGCTGTCACAGAACCAGTAAATGGCCTCATAAACAGGAAACAAATCCAGTTTTACAGAGAATGTTTGATTTTACTCCTGGTTTCCACTGAGAGGCTTTAACCTGGAATTAAAAGACAGAGTAAAGTTGATATGCAGAATATATATCTGCACTAGGTTCTCATTAAACCAAAAGTCAACAAAATTATAACTATTTTATCAGACAAGACAACAATTCTCTCATTGCATATAAAGTGAGACCCACATTTTATATACAGAAAAAGGCACTGTGCTGTTTTACAAATCAGGACTGAAATGCAATTAAATCTTTAGGATTCGAATAGCATTTTGGAGCAAGTTTACTACTTAATAATTTTATTAGAACTCACAGAAATTATTATAAACTGTCACAGAGGAAATTACATGTGTTCTCAAACACAAGAATTAAATGAAGTGTTTTAGATGACATTTTTGTAACTCTGTCTGGCATCATTCCTAATTCTCATTGTTGGAGACTATTTGACATCTGCTCTATATGCAGGCTGTAAATGATGACCGGAATGCATGTGCACTAAATTCTCCTACACCAGATTAATATATATGAAATTCTAAAAAGTAGATATGGCATTCTTGAGTTCATTTTCTACCAAGTATTTTTATTTATTTTATTTTACATTTGTTGACCGGGATAGTCCGACTGGATGCATGTCCATTTTCAGCGGAGGCCCAGGGAGAAAAGCTCCAAGGGTAAGCAGATACAGCATTACATAATACCAGCATTATATATTACAAACAGACTATTTACAGAGATTACATAAGTAAGCAAGTTAGTTCCACAGGTTACAGTTAATCCTGAGCACAAGTCAGGATTAAATTAAATTACACAGTAAACTGGTTAACAGATTTTTACACATTCTAGAGAGAGTTAGCCAGGCTTGATACATTGACATAGCCAGTTAAGTGACAAATGTTGTTTGAGTCTAGTTTTAAATTGACCTAAGGTGGAAAGTAAGTTAATATCAGCTGGAAGAGAGTTCCAGGATCTACTTAGTTTGCAAAGAGAGAATCTCCGGCTGTGTTATTAATTTTGCTAGTTTGAATTAGTATTTGTTAGAGGATTGAAGCGGTCTAGGATTGTTATAGGGGGTGATAATATTTTTAAGTGCAGGAGTATTGTCCGGATTATAGAGGATTTTATAGGCTATAATCAGTTGATTATACTGGGTTAGGCTGGGTAGTTCAAGCCACCAAGCTGATTTAGATTGATGCAATGATGTGTCTTAAAAGGCAGCCCAGTGGCAAACCTGGCAATGTGGTTGTAGCAAATTGAGAGTTTGTTAAGGACAGTCTTGTTTAAATTCGAGAGTAGAGGGGATGCATACAGAAGGGTTGAAAGAAGGTGAGAGCAAGCTATGGCAATTTTAGCTGGAGGGGTTAGGAAGGCTTTTATTCTGTAAAGTGACCCTAGTTTTTTATTGATGGTTTTGATAGTTTGGTTAACATGTTTGTTAAATTTTAGATTATTGTCTAGATGGGTCAGGGCAGATTATTGTGCCATCATTTGAATTTATGGTAAAGGTGAAAGCGGTAGACCTACGTGTTGGTGAAAATAACAGCATTTTAGTTTTTTTTTGGAATTTAGGATCAGGCGATGTTCAGAAAGCCAGTTTTCTATTGTATGAAAGGTGGTCTGGGTAGCTGACCATAACTCTACTGGAGATGTGGCTGAGCAAATCAGAGAAGAGTCATCAGCATAGTGGATACAGCTGACTTTTGGGATGACAGTATAAAGGTCGTTAATGAAGATGGAGAACAGCAAGGGCCCTAGTATAGAGCCTTGTGGTATTCCAAGGGTGTTAGGTAGAAGGTATGTTCTGCCAGAGAACAGCCTGCTGTCGACCATTCAGGTAGGAGTGAAACCACTGGAGGGCTCCAGTATGTAGACAGAATGTTTGCAGGGTGTGGATTAAAAGTTGGTGATCAACCATATCAAATGCCTTGGAAAGATCCAAAAAGAGGGCTGAGGATATATAATTATTGTTGCGATTATGGTTAATGGTGTTAGTAAAGGCTAGGAGGGCTGAAGTAGTGCTGTGATGAGGACGGAAGCCATGCTGAGTGTCTGCCATAAGGCAATTTTGGATTAGGTGGTGCATGAGTTGTCTATGAATACATTTTTCCATAATCTTTGCAAGTGGAGAGAGTATAGCTATTGGCCTATAATTGGAGAATTCAGTAGAGCTGCCTCCTTTGTGAAGTGGGATGACATAGGATATTTTCCTGATGGTGGGAATTTTAGCTTCTACTATGGTTCGATTGATTAGTATTGAGACGGGGTAAGCAATAGCATCAGCTGATTTTTGTAGGTACTGCAGGAGTTGATCAGTAGAAAGTGTAGTGGGTTTTAATTTTTTGATCACGGTACGGATAAGTGAAGTGGTGACTGGTTGGAAGCTGAATGCGAGTAGGTTTCTAGGGATGCTACTTTCAGGACCAGGGGAGCTAGGAGGTAGTTGGCTAGCTAGGGCTTGAATTGTCTCAGTAAAGAATTGGTTAAAACTATCAGAAACATCTTCAGGGGTTTTATCAATAGTAGCAGCAGGGATTGGGGTTAAAGTTTGTCCAGGATGTAGTAGATTATTTAAACCTGCCCAAAACTTCTGAGGGTTATTTTGATTTACTGTCTGTAAATTACAGTAGTGTTTTTTGTCTTGTAAAATTGATTTTTTGGTTTCATTCCTGGATTGCCTGTATTTAATGTGATCTTGAGGGTCTTTAGAAGAACACCATAAAGCCCATGCTTTGTTTCTAAGGGTAATTTTGAGTTTAGACTCTATAGAAAGCCATGGTGCAGTTTTTGCCTTGGTTCTCTTTGAACGAACAGGTGCATGCAAATCAAGGATCTCAAGGAATTTGTTGTTAAAGTATGCTACTGCTTCCTCTAAGGAGAGGTGTTTTAGAATAGACCAATTACATGAGTTTAGTTCTTGTTGGAATTTGGCAGGGTCAAAGTTTTTATTGTTTCTAACCTTTCTGAGTAAGGGTTGCTGGGAATTAATGGGTTTGTGCTTAATTACATATGTGAGAAGGTGATCGCTTAGGCCATTAAGGAGGGTACCAGAGGTGTACAGTTGGGGGTGACTGTTTATGAGTACCCAGTCAAGTATACTTTCTTTTTGGTTGGGTTTAATCTATCCTGGTAGGGTGGATATGATTTGTGTAAATGCATGCAGGTTAATATGGGTGGTTGGGGATTCTGAGGAACAGGTTCCCCAGTCTATGTTAAAGTCTCCAAGTAGTAGGGTTTCTTGGGGGTAGTGACATGATAGCCAGTGCAGGATATCTTCAAATGTAGATATATTGTTACCTGGGGGAATGTACATACAGATGATATTAATGCATTTATTTTTATTAAGTTGCAATTTGGTGGCAAGAATCTCTGAGTTATTAATCTGAGGAGGTTGTATTACATCTATGGTGACATTCAACTCAGATTTATAGAGTACAGCTACCCCACCCCCCTTCCTCGAAGCACGATCTAGCCTGTGTATGTTGTACACAGGTGGTAACACTTCATTGTCTTTAGTGTTAGGTTTTAACCAGGTTTCAGATAAACAGAGAATCTCAGGGGAGTGGACATCCAGAAGTGCATGCAATTCATGTACCTTCTTATTAATGCTTCTAATATTGAGATGACAGACTAGGAGAGAGTTAGTTGGCCTATTAATTGTAGGTTTGTAGCTTAGATTGCAAGTAGAGGGGGTATGCGTATCTGAAGTGTGTGGGCCAGGGTCGGGGTGAATATCACCACCAAGTATTAGGTTGAGTCTATACTTGGTGATGAACTTCAGGAATTTGTTTATTAGTTTGTGGTAGTGTTTGGATCTAGAATTAATGTGCCTGGGGTTGAGATGTTGATAGACTGAACAAGATGTTGGATAGGATCTGGTACTGTAAGTATGGTTGAAGGTGGAAGGATTTACAGCTGGGGTGATAGTATGGCCTTTTGGGACCTGAAATTCCATGAGAAACTGGTTTTCATACAAGGTAAGGAGGTATGGTGTGAACAAGAGGGGTAGTAAAGAGGAGTATATCATTATCTGTGATTCAGCTAGTGAGTTAAGGAACTGTTTTACCTGGTGATGCAACACCAGAAGATTGAGTGGTGAGGTAAAGGTACTGGAAGGGGGATGGGAGAATGCCAGATGAAAGCTAATAGGTGCTATTAAAATGTAGGTAGTAGAATGGGGGTGGGTGGAATTATACCAGATGAAAGCAGATAGGATCTAGAAAGCGGGGGAGTGGCTATAGTACTATAAATTTAGAGGTACTGGGGGCTGGAAGAAATTGGGGGCAGGGAGGGGAGCAAAGAGAGCCAGAGTGTAGCGAGTGCGAACGTAGCGGGGCTATTGCAGTTTACAAGGTTTCCTAAGGTGTCCTAAAGCTATAAGGTAAGTAGTACAGCTCTTAATGTAAGAGTCAAATTTACTTCAGTTACAGGGGAAGGAGGCAACCACTCAAGTAGAAACAAAGAGCCCTATGGCTGACCAATATGGTGACCTGCTTAATTACACAGCACTGTAAGTGAAAGCTTAACAAATGCGTTTTGTGTGTAACCTGTTCTGTTTAAATGTTGAGAGAAACTGATTGCAGTGCTGTAGACACCATTTTGTAGGAAACTGTAGAGTTCAACTAGGAAAAGGGTAAGCATGAAGGTAACAACAGGCAGTTATTATATAAGAATGCATTCAGAAAGGTTTGGTGGGGGGATAAAGTAGCATACTTCAGAATGAACTAAAATTTATAGCTAAGAAACCTAAACAAGAGAGCAATGCAGTAAATAAACACTTGCCAGATTTTAAAGATATACCAGAAAAACTAAATCAATTAGTCACAATTGTACAACTGGAAAATTGCTAGTAAAAGCACTTCAGGTATAGCTAGCCCAAGTTATTCAAGTCATAAAAGCACTTCTTCAATGTGTGTGTGCAATTTAAACATTAAAAAACATGTGGCAAGGAGGAGCTCTGATTATACACTTTCTCTAGGTACAGGTTCAGTTTAAACACAAATATTACCACAGAAATTCAGTAAAGTCACTAGCTACTGATAGAACCTCTGAAAAAAATAGAGCAGTCTGTGCAGAATCAGAATTTAGCAACAGGTCATTCAGTTACACAAAAAACAGTAAAATATCCATACAATGAAGAAACTTACATTAAGTCACACCAGGTCAGCCAAGGGGGGAAGAGAGAGGGAAATCCTAAGCACCTAGATTTGAAAATGATGCCTGTACTGAATTGTAGCAGTTATCTAACATAATTCCCTAAAATTTTGTCATGAGCTGTCATAGAGGATCTGATGTGTGGCATAATGCATGGGTATCAAATGTAAGTGTTTCACGGAAGTTTTACTGCCAGTCTGGCATTATTCCCGTTTTCCACTAGGGAGTGGTATGTGACCTCAGCTCAAGAAGAAGAGTAAAACTAATGTCAAAATAGATCTGCACTAAGTTCTCAATGTAACATAAGTAATGTGTGTGTGTGTGTGTGTGTGTGTGTGTGTGTGTGTGTGTGTGTGTGTGTGTATGTATATATATATATATATATATATATATATATATATATATATATATATATAGTCATATTTACATATATAATGGACGGCACAGGGGTGCGGCTGTTAACATTGTCGCCTCACAGCAAGAGGTTCCTCAGTTCAGTTCTCAGCTGGGGTACCTTCTGTGCAGAATGTGCATGTCCTCCCTGCGTTCATGTGGGTTTCCTCTGGGTACTCCGGTTTCCTCCCATGTTACAAAGACATGCATCTGGAATGTTTCTTCCCAGGCCTGTGCTAAATATTGGCTTGTTCTAAGTCAGACTTTCCTGGTAAACAAATGTTAAATAAATAAATTATATATATATATATATATATATATATATATATATATATATATATATATATATGTCTATACATACATATATTTCACTTATAACATTTCACTAAAATTCCAAGTTTTGAAGCAGCTAAAAGTGTTGACATAAAATTCAGTTTTGAGCTGCACTGAAAAGTAAAGAACAGCAGTCTTTGGGGCATTAGTCACTAAACACCTTAACAGGAATTCAACAAACTCAGTGTAGGCTTTGTGCGAAGTCTACATGGTGTTTATGTGTTAATGAAAATAGCAGCAGTGCTATAATCACATATTCTTGCCATTCATCATGCTTACATGAATAGATGCAAGGTTTTGTGGCTATCAACAGTGCTGCTGCCACAAAACCATACAGACCAACATGAGCACAGAAACAAGAAATATTTAAGCTTTCCTATGAGAAAACCTGCTCCGTGAGATCACATGAACAGCCACAATGACTACCAGGGGTGAAAATGCTGCAATAACAGCAGTAATGACACAGTAAGGAAAAGTGCACAATGCCCACTAAAACAATTATTTGCAGAATGAAATAATACAGGGAGAAGGTAAACAGCAAGGAAAATACAAGGGAAGGTACACTAGCAGGGAAAGTATGCTGATAAAAATGGACACAGACATGAAAGATAGGAATGAATAAAGAGGAACAGGGCATGGTAAATATGGTAATGTTCCCAAGATAGGATATGTCAATGTGTGAACACTTCCAAGACAAGTCAGTAGTGTAACATTAAGCACATATGTAGATAGCACATTACATACTGTTGTTTACACCTCCTGTCCGAGTATGTTATGATACTGACATGCATGATAGTATATATGTTATGGTCACACAAGGTTACACGTAGATGGAGGTGAGTCGTTATGATATAAACATCAATGACATGTTCACTGAAGAGGACATTTAGTAAGGATGGTATTTACTTGAGAGGGTCTGAGCATACTCTGAAGATCTGCAAAATGACTTGCTTGAATATGACTGACATGTCACCATAGTTCCTGATCAATCAGGAACACATAGCAACAGACTCATGGACAAATGTAGACAGAAACAGGCACAATCATCGACACTTTTAAAACGTTATGACCATTAATCTGTTGCATTGACAGAATATGTGATTAGAACTTATTATACATGTTCTACAGTAACAGACATCTACAACTGTAATGGCTGTCAGTATTCTATTAGGGGAATTCACCACCCCTTCTCCAAAAATAACCACTTTCTGGAGGGAGTTAAGACAGACAGCATTAAAGCTGGACCTGAAATCAGGAACAGTCCTGGCCAGTTGAGAGGTTTGCATGACACATAAGCTAAAATCCCCACCTGCAAAAATCAAACCCATGTCATCAATACTGTCACTGAGATGTGCATATACTGAGAGCAGTGCAGAAAGACGTATCACACAAGCATCTAGCAGAACACATTGAAGTGAAGCCTGCACTGTCAAATCCTAATGGGTATGCATCCCAGAGAATAGTTCAGTATGGCCTACCAGATGTGTGGGAGCTCACTGTGCCAAATGTGATACTTGACTAAAGCATCCCTGCCTGATGTAGGTATCAGCATTATGGATAACAACACATACAAACACTACATTATTATAAGTGGATTCCCTACATCAGCTGGGTATTGCTTGCATATGCCACATGTAATAGCAATATATATTGTCTGAAGCATCTACAATTGATGTGTGAATTAAAAAGTGATCCTTTATAATGAATGGTACAGCAGTATGTGAGACAGATGGCAATGCATCAACTATGCCCATGCACAGAAAGTACAGCTGTGCAAAGCCAAGTGTCAATGATCAAAGAAACTGTGACTATAATATTGTACACATGAAAAAAACTATGATAGCAGTATAAACTGCATTTTCTTTTGCAAAAATCTTTGTTCCAATCATTTATCAGCAGATATGATATGCAAGGACAGATCATTGCTGCACAGTATCTTCTGTTTACAGTATGGATAAATTGTTCCCTTAATCATTAACATTTTGTATTATAACTATTTATTTATTCACACATGAAAAACACAAATGAGAATTTTAAAGCATTAATTAATAAAATAAACTTTCCAAAGAAAAATGTACTTCTGGTCATTTAAAGCATTTTACAAAAGCTTTTCAAAACTGCTGAATATTAGAAAGCAAAAGTTATCTACTCACCATAACAATGCATCTGCTTTGTCCATTTTCATCATTCATCAACTAATGAGCCTTGGATCCAGCCTCAGATCTACCTTTGGCCACGTTTAAAGACTTGCCTCCATAGCTTGAGCTCCTTCTGCATTTACTTTATACAGAGCCAGTAGGCCTATGACTGCCCAGTCCACTGAGCCCACAGATATTGGGCAGATGGAGGGTGAGGACATTGATCAAGTAAGTGTGGCTACTACTGCTTCAGTGCCTATTGAGTCTAGCAGTAGCCAAAGTATGGGAGAGGTGCCATGCAGGAGGATTGATAGGGATGCTCGGAGGGGGCCTGCTGTCCCTCCTCCACCTGGTGCAGGTGTCACTTCCCGTGCCACTCTTTGTATGTTTAGGGCCACCATGGAGGCACAGGCACATTGCCATAGGTGCTCCACAAATGTTTAGGGTTGTGGATGAGGGTCAGAATGACATACACAACAGCCTCCACCATGTTGCTGATTCACTGGATTGGATGAATGACACATTGGAAAGAGTGGTGTCTGTGATGGATCAAGGGGTGTCTGTCATGGAACAAGCATTGTCTGTGATGGAATGTTACTGGGAGGGAACATCATCCTCATGGGCATAGGATGGCCGCAACATCTGCTGATAGCCAACATGGTCATGCCCGATCATGCTACTATAGTGGCAGCACTTCTACTGCTCTATCAGTGAGTGTGCTGTCAACACCCAGACATGGCAGGCAATGGAGTTGTGGTCCTAGTTGCTCCCATGAAGGGAGCTCATCCAGCAGACAGCAGTCATGTTAACACCACTGCATCTGAGCATTGTCCTGGATGTCAATGTGCCAGTGCAACTACTGGGAGAGCCAGTTCTCTTGGTTGGGGAGAACAACAATGAACTGCCACCTCTACCATGCACAACTCACACCTGTCCAACACACCAAGACATACAGCTAGTACCCAGCATGGCTGTGTTCATGCAAACACTCACACACCAATTTCACCTGGAGGACCCTACAGACATTCAACAGTTGCTTATTTTGTCACACTGCCCATTTTTTGTCCCACTGATTGCCTTCTTCTCCTTCATACTCACACACACTCACCATCCTCCTGTGGCAGCCTAGGCTTCATGCCCACCCACACAACACCCTGTCCAAGTAGTGATAACTGTGCCATATCCCTGTGTTCTACCTTTCTGATTCAGGGATACAAAATCTGTGTCTGAAGCTCAGGGTAAATAGCTAACTTACTGTTTGATATACCTGCATTGGTGTTGTAGAAATTTTATTGTACCTGTGACTTATATTGCCCTTGGAAATTTAGAGAATTGATAGCATCCATAGGTCACAACTTTATAGTGAATGCTGGTATAAGGGTTATAAAGTCAGAAACTGCAATGTGTATCATTACTTTGTAACTTCTCTCTGTAATGACCACCACACAACAGCTTGTGCAAGTGATAATAACTGTGCCATATTCTTGTTTTCTATATTTTGGATTTAGGGGGACAAAGGCTTCTATCTGATGTTCAGTGTGCATAGGTAACTTATGGCTTAATATATCTGCATTTGTGGTGTTTAACTAGTCATTGTACATTTGACTTATATTTACGTTGGAAAGTTCCACAGTTGATAGTATCAAAATGTCACGTTATAGTGGATGCTGTTGTGAGGGTTGTGAAGTATGAAAATGCAATGTGTATAATTACTTTCTGACATGTCTCTTACAGGATTTTCAACTCCAACCGTATGGTGTACATCACAGGTCAAGATATGATATTCCACTCTTAGGAATGTATGACAGCACAGCAATTTATTTTCCCTTTCCTTAGTGTTCTTCATTTAAAGTTCTTATTTGTTGCCACTGTTTGTGTTTGTGTCAGAGGGGAACCAACAGCTGTTGCAGGTTTAGGCAGACATAGGCGTGCTCAGTATGCCGTTGCACTGGTTAAGAGACAATGTATAGCACACTCACTCATCACCTAGTTGCCTAAAACCTTCCTCCTACTCATGTACATATAGTAACATTGATGTCAGGCAACTCACACAACCTTTACCTTCCCATGTATTGGCTGTGTACTGCTTGCATCAGACAGAGTAAGCTTGAACTAACATTGTGGCAACTGTTGCATTTACAAGGTAAGTCCTGAACCTGGAGTGTTTTGCTTAATATTATCATGGCATAGCCTTGTATTTCATCACTTGGTACAGTAGGCAAGTCAAAAGTGGAAGATTAGTACAGAAATTACATTAACATGTGACAGCAGAGACTTGTTTGCTTATATGTGTCCATTAACAAGTAGTAGGCCTTCACGCATCAAAGATTCACACAGTCATACCTCTCCAAGGTACTGATGATCACTGCATGTCCTCAGTTTAGCAAGATATGTTTGTAATGGAAAATCATTAAAGACAGAAGTTAGAAAGCAATGAGACTCACTGCAGTTTCTGACTTCACAACTCTCACAAAATCAAACAGCAGGCAGGATGCAAAACAAGGTCAGTAACAACAACAACATATCCTTGTTTGTGCCATAGCAGTAATTCATCTTTGCTCACCCCAGAGGAACACTCTGTGCTTGTTTGTGCCATAACTGTAACTCAGCTTTGTTCTGCCTTCAAAAGAACAGTGTACTCTTGCATGTACCATAACAGGAACTCACCTTTGCTTCTGCCCTCCAGAATAGCAGTCTGTGCTTGTTTGTGGCATCCAATATGCCCTCCAGTTGTTAGCAACTGTATATCAGATTATTCCATTTAATATCTTCACACATTTTAAGTTCCATGATATATACTGGCTTGCACACTGAATGTCTCTGAGTACTGGTCAGATAACTGATGAATGACCAAGAAACACAGAAAGGTAAGACAGAGCTGCATATTCGCAAGCAATTATCATAACATGTTGTATGATCAATAAGTGCACTACATCAAAATATACTAAATATAATAAATGTACAAATAGTTTATTCCTTGATATCAGTGTACATTCACTTACATTAGGTTGTGAGAGGAATGACTTCAGTTCTTTGCTGCAAAGCTGTTTGTGTGGCAAAGAGGGATAAGGCAACCATCCTGTTTTCTGAAGGTGCATTGGAGTAAGAGTTGAAATCCAGACTTATGTAGACATATCTCATTTGTACTAACATTTACTACTGTCTATGTCATAGATTGATTTTTCTCATTTCAAGTATTTCTCCCCTTTTCATTTATTTATTTATTTTTTTGGAGGGGCAGTGTTTACATGATGCACTGCTTAGCACAAATGGGTTTAGCAGTGCACAAACTGGATGAATGGACCAACCAGGTTGCAGACATGACCCAGACTGCCACAAATGGAAACTGGATGTATTCAATTAATACTAAACACATCACCTGGAAGTGTGCACCCTCAAGCACTCTGTTTGCACTTGCAAAGTGATGCTCAGTAGTTTCAAATGTTGCAAAACAAAAACGTGTGCAATCCCAGTAAGCATGATACCTGCAATTGGCAGGAAAATATCATTCTACATTGGTCTTGCTTTGTGATAGACATGGCAGGTGTTCATGGAGAAGGATTGAGAGTCCATGCTCAAAGGTGGGCTCTCCCGGTTCCAAAATGTTTGTTGGACTCCTAGTGAATGAACATGGGCTCAGGCTATTGCAGAGAGACTATTATGGCTCAAATTACAAGTCTGAGTCATGGAATAGTCTTGCCAGGGCTTTGACCAGTGCTAATGTTATCCCCCGCACTGGTGAGCAATGTAAACATCACTACAGCAACCTCCGAAGGAGGAAGAGGAATACCTTTGAACATTTGATCGAGGAATGTAGGACTGGGGGCACCCCACAGATGTGTAAGTATCAATTAGACAGACTACTTGTAAGAGTTAAAAGCTGAATATAGTCAGGACTGGTATTCATAATAGTATTCTGTTTTGTCTTTTTCTGCAGCCATCACAGACCGAGAACTGAATGTGCGAACCCATGCTGCTAGATTGGCATGGATGAGGGAAGCGTGTGGTATATAAGCAGCAGAACAGTACTGTTACTGTAGCATTCACTTTTAAGATATTTTGGGGGGCATCTTCTACAGTTGTGTCAAAGTGAGCATGCATATCTCAACTGTAACAGTAAGTATGTATGCATTACTCTGTAGTTCAAACCAACAGTATAGTATTAAACAATAGTCAACGGTTGTGGGTTCACATACCACACTTCCCAGCTATACAATACTGTTAATTTGTCATCAGTAGTGTATAGTTCATTCAAACCTCTATAATAGTGGCACAAATGGGCTGCTGTAAACTGTAATCTGTATAATTGGAACTCTAATATGTGCAATATATGCACACATCAAGGAATGATTGCTGCAATCTGTAGTATCATGTGCAATTCTTATGAGCTTGTTAGTTTTAAAAGTAAAAAAAATGTTAATAATTGATGATCTTAAAAGTAAAGGTAACAGAATAGAGTTAAATAATTGTAACAATGTATTGTTTGCCACATATGAAGTATTTAATGTTCTCCCTTTTTTTTCTCTCACCTCAACCCTTATCTTCTCTTTTTTTCCCCAAAGCATAGTGGGGTAGGCCTGCTCCACAGAATCCTCCTGGCCCCACCCCACTGGCAATGCACCAAGGTCCAGCATGTCTGGGACACAGCCTGGCAGCACCCCCTCTGCTGCCCTGCACTACCTGGCCCATCAGCTAGTTCTGCCATGTAGGATATGCCAGTGGTTCTCTCCAGGAGCATTGGTAGAGGTGGTGATTTTATCACATTCAATGAATTGCCAGGGTTGGTGCATAGGACTGTGCCACACAGTTGGTGCACAGCTACACTGGATGGAGACATTGCTCTCCATCATTGTACTTAATAACATGAGAAGGAGATGCAAATGTCAGACACTGCAGCCATCTGCGCAGTGAGGTGTCAGTGATGACAGTCCATTGGATGATGGCTCCATTCTCACTGTCACCCAGCTTGACATCCATGGGTTTGCAATGTCCCCACACTCACCCCATCCATGATCCTCACCCACCTCCTGTGTCTTTCATAATCCCTTTGTCTTGTCCTGTATGTCCTGTCTGTTAGCAATTTCTTCCTAACCTACCCAACCTACCTTATCCAGACATACCTACCTACATCCCTTCCCCAGCATTCCTCTCTGTCTCAAAAAAATGTGTACTGTCCCACAAAAATAAATGTCCCATACATAGTTCTCCATTTTGCAAACATGTCTTCTTGACACACTTGATTCAGTCCAACTGGCTGTACAACATTATTGTGTTGTGGTCACCTCTCTCTCGAGGTGACAGTCCAAATTCAGCTAATACTCTGCATATATGATCAGCTTTTTATTTTTGAGGAAATGGTTAGCTATGGTTTTTCCTACCACCCTCCTCCACATTCCTAGCCTCCTTTCAATATGTTCTTCCCCTGCTTGCTCCCCATTTCACCACTTTCCTATTTTCCATATTTCTTTTCTTTAAAGACCTATTGCACTATGGTATGCATCAAGCACAAATGCACAACAACAGCAAAAAGCAGTTACAAGTTTTAGATAAAATTGTATTTGAAATCATTACCATCTAGACAAAAACATATGTATTACTGCATTGAGTGCATGAATATGCTGCCACAGATTCAGTTAATTAGCAGGTATATTTTAGGGACCCAATACCAACTATCACACTTTAGAAATGTGGCTCGAACTGGTGCACTGCTTACATGGGTCAGCTCAAGTGGGTAGAATGTCACCTATGTTCCTGTGGATAATGTCCATGCTGATGCCTTCCTTAGCTTTGCACATAGCACATATTAGTAATATGGGTTATTAGTTGTATTTCTGCATGTTACCAGATTGACATGCATTGTAAATCATACATTTCATATTACTTTGTGTAGTGAAAGAGGGCCCTTAGTTGTTAATGTTTTCACATGTATTTTTATGTCATAACAATGAAATAGACAGTAAACATCAGAAATACAACATTATAAATTGTGATAAAATGACAACCGACAAGATTGCATAGTTAAGCAGTGTGCAAACTCATGCTGCATTGCTAATGTCAAACAAATTGCAGTGAGTCTCCAAAATATACCTGCTAATTAACTGAATCTGTGGCAGCACTTGTTAATGTATTGTTGTTGGAAGTAGATGTTACTGGGTTCAGTTATGGGTGTAGGTAGTACTTTTTCAAGTCTGTGTAATACTTTTAATTATATTTACAGATATTGCTGTCATTCCATGTTGCTTATCTTTGGTGCGTGTTGCTTTAAAGATAAGAAATGGAAATTACATACAACTTGATTTGAACCCACTATCAGCTGGGGCCCAGAAAGGAATGGCTCAATGCATAAACAGATGGTGCTAAAGGTGCAGTTGAGTAGCAGGTATAATTTAGAGACTGAATAGCAGTTGCAGACTTAACTGCTGTTGCAAATACCTGTTACTTAACTGACTCTCTGGCACCAGGTATTAATTTACTTAATGCAGTGATACATTCCTTTTTGGAGCCAGATGGTACTGGTTCCCAATATACCTGTATGTAATAGAGATAACTGCTTTTATACATTTGTTGCTTAGCGATGGTGTGAGATCCGCACCATCTAGCAATAATGCTTTATAAAAATATAAATAGACATTGTGCAATAATGCTTTATACATTACTGGGGATTGTGCAATAATGCTTTATACAAATTTACTCAAGAAGATAGGATGGTCATAATATGGGGACCAAGCAAAGGGAATACAAAGATAAATCCTTGCTAAACTGTACAAGTTAGTATTGATTATATACAATACATGTGCTACTTAACTTACTCTGTGGCAGCAGGTGTTAACACATTGTTTGTTGGATGCAGATGTTACTGGGTTTGAATACGGGTGTAGGTAGTACTTTTACAAGTGTCTGTGATACTTTTAAGTACATTTACATACATTGCTGCCATTTACCATTGCTGTGTGTTGGTGCACGATGCTCACCATTGTGCAATAATTCTTTAAAGAAAAGAACTGGGGAAGATAGGAAAGTGGTGAAGTGGGGAGCAAGCAGGGGTGAAAACAAAGTGAAAGCAGTGTGCACAAGGTTTGAAAATGTTGTGCAATGCTTACTATCTCTCAAATCTCTGCTTCTAATATCAGTGCTATGTGGTGCATTGCTTAAACAGTGGCAAAAAATGAAATGAAGAAAATTAAAGAAAGGGGAAAAGCAAATGCCACGCTGTCATACTATCCTTGGGCAGAATCACTACTATCTGTGTCATAGCTCTCAACCTTCCATCTCCAAAAAGAGGAACAGTAACCCTCATAATGTGGGATAAATGGGCAATATGTGGAAAACATACTATACCTTATTAACATCTTAAAGTAATGTAGAAACTTGTGCAACATTGTTGCTCGTCTGGTCATTATGGGTGTGTGAAAGGCAGATCATGCCTCCTGAACCTGATCGACTTCTTTGAGGCAGTCACCAAAGCTGTGGATGAGGGTAAGGTGGTTCACACAGCCTATCTTGACCTCGCCAAGGCTTTCAACACCATCCCCTATTCTGGAATTATAGCTAAACTCACTAAACTAGGTATAAATCCCTACATCACAAGATGGGTTGCCAACTGGCTCACTGACAGAACCCACACTGTAAAAGTTGCAGACTCCAAATCTGACCTCAAAGCAGTGACAAGTGGAGTACCACAGGGTTCCGTCCTGGGACCTCTCTTGTTTGGTATCTACTTCTCTGAAGTACAGGCTAACACAGAAGGCCTCTGGCTATTGAAGTTTGCAGAGGACTGCAAACTAGAAGCCATAGTTAAGTCCCCAAATGATGTGGACATCCTACGGAAGGGCCTCACTGAGACAGATGCCTGGTGTCAGATCCATGGCCTCAAGCTTAATGCCAAAAAGTGCAGTGTCATCCCCTTTGGTAAAAACTCTGTACCCATGAACTACCACATAGGCAGCAATCTACTTAACACCAAATGCGTGATAAGAGACCTTGGGACACAGGTGGACAGTAGTCTCTCCTTTGATAGTCACATTGCCACAGTAGTCAGGAAGTCCTTCTACATGGCACACCTCATCATAAAAGGATTCTCATTCAGGAAAAAAGAGGTCATTGTTCCATTGTTCCCTTCTACTCTGCACTCATTAGACCCATTATAGAGTACAACTCCCCTTTTGGAATGTACCTCACAAGACATCTGCAGCAGCTGGAAAGGCCACAGAAGTACCTTACAAAGATGATTACTGGCCACAAACAAATGCCCTACACTTACCACCTCAAAAAACTCCAGCTTTACTCAGTAGCATATCGCCTACTCTGAGGTGATCTCTGTCTAACATATACAGCTATGTCAAACCCACAGCTGTTGGACATGCTACATCTAAAGAAATCCCAATCCCTCTGAGCTACATGCTCTAGGGATCTAAACCTAGTCACCAAAATAAACAGGATATGCTGGAGGGATAGATTCCTGTCCTAGAGACTTCCTATATTCTGGAACAAGCTACCCATCTATGTCAAGCAAATTTCTTCATTAGCACTCTTCAAGAAAATTCTAGATGAGTGGATGGGAAATAGGAAATACACCCCGGATCACTTCTGTGTCTCTGCTGGACAGTGGCACAGGAAAATAACTTTCTTGGGTGGCGTAAGCTATGGAACCTTGCTGGCTAGGTTTACTTAGGCCCTTGGGCTGATAGCCTAGTACCTACCTATGAACCAATGAATGTATGAACCTATGAACTATTGTTGTCTCAGTTCAAGCAGCTTTATTACACACAAGCACACCAGGAATGAGGTTTGTAACTTAAACTTAACTCTGTACAGTGTAAGAAACACCTTGAAACTCTAGTTATGCTTTGAATGCCTTCGGCCAATTTGAAATAGTAGTTTATGCCCAAAACACTGTCTTCTGCTAAAAATCATCTCTCTTTGGGAAATGGATCATATACTAAATGGCAGTATTCAATGACATGCAATTACACAGAAATGATCTATGAACTCTTTGCATCTAAGACTGAAAAAAACATGGGGATTTAGCACGAGGGTAGCAGTCTCCTTGACTGTTCAAATCTCTTGGGTCAATGCATATTCTAATTTCATCTGAACTTTTCTTATGAGCAGCTACCATGGAAGACCCCACTCAGTTGGTTCTGTGACTGTGACAAATCACACCTTGCTCTACCATTTTGTCTAACTGGACTTTGACTTTGTCCTGCATAGCTATTGCAACTCTCCTTCCTGGTCTGACCACTGGACTGACCTCTGGGTCTACTTTCATGCAGTACACAACTGGAAGTTTGATTAACTTGTTGTCAAACACATCAGCATACTCTGAGAAAATAGCATCAGTAAAGCTGGAACTGGGACATGTGCTTACATGATGTACATCTTTGGTAAAAGAAAGCAGTTTCATTCTTAAACTGTATCTGAGACCTAATAATGACTGCATAGGTTTTTGGACTACAGAAAACTGCAAGCTGTAACTGTTCCTAGCTGAATAGCATGAAAGCACTACTGAGCCCTCAATTTGAATCTCTTCACCTCCATAAGCAACATTCTTCACACAATTGGGCAAATTAAGTTGCTCACAAGCTCTCACTCTAGCAAATGTTTCTGCTGACATCACATTACACTTTGAACCAGTGTCTACTTTGAGTTCCGTGGGCTTACAATTGATCAGGACAGTACAAAGTACTTCATTCCTGGCCAGTAAATCTACTGCAATAACATTTTCACTGACCACTGATACACCATCTACAGAGAAAGTAAGGTTACAGCTTTCTACATGATCAACTTGCTTTTTTGAGTGACCTTTCTTAATAACTGAATGAGGCTTGCTTGACTTCTAAAACTTTTCACAGTGGTTCCATTTTTTACACTAGTGGCATTGCTGGCCAAATGCTAACCACTTTTCTCTTCTAGACTCATGATTGACACCACAATTGCAACAGTTAACAATAAGACTTGACTTGGATTTTGCTGACATCCTTATACTGCACTGAGCATGTCCATTTTGCTGAGCTAGTCTTGGAACTTGCTAGAAAGTTATGGGTCCTCCCTGGGAATCCTGCAGGGGTTGCAGCTGTCATGTGCTTATTACTGCTTCTGCTTCCCACGTGCTGCATGCTGTCTATCCTTGCTCTAGAGGTTGCTAAAACTAAGCTCTTATCACTTGTAGACATACTTGTATGCCTTTCTATGAGCTCATGGATTTGAACAATCTCTGTTGCCTTGCTCAACTTTAAATCACTGTCATGAAGCAAACTTTTTTTCACTGCAGCACTATTAACACCACACACAAGGTTGTCCTTTATTAACTCATCTTTCAAGTCACCAAATCTGCTCAGTTTAGCCTCCCTTATTTCTGAAGTCAGTGATATAAGCTGCAAAAGTTTCCCCTGGCTTTTGGTCTCTTGTATAAAATAGGTGCCTCTCTAATGTAACATTTGTCTAGGGGTAGCACATTTCTCTAAATTTACATTTCAAGAACTCAGGGTCTTCCCTTGATTCAGCTCATACAGCAATATGGCATTTCCCCCTCTCCTTTATATACTGCTGGTGCACACACAAATGAACACTCTCTTTCAAAGGCCTCTGACCCAGCTAAGTTAAGCAAAATGAATGCCCTTGTACATGCATCTTTGTCAGAAAAAGCAGCTTGTATGAAAATATCATATTCCTGCTCAAATACTCTTCAACTGTCTGCAATATTATGATCAAACACAAGTGGACTGGGTCTGCAAATTGTCTCTGTCATATCAACACACAGTAGTGAAGGTGCTTGGAATTATATACAAGCACAAACACATAAATATATGCCAGAATTTTATGCCAGAACTTGTAATTATGCCCAGTAGCACAACAGACTTTTTGAAACAACTGTGCTTTCCCAAATAAATCTCTGTAACAAAAGAATACTTCAAAATCACAGTACGTTGTGAAACCACTTCTTATCAGTGTAAGAAAAACTCTGAAATGACTGTACTTTGCAAATAAACTGTACACAGCAGAAGAAGCTCAGAGTAAGAAACACTTTGAAATGAATGCACTTTGCAAATAAACTATACACAGCACAAGAACCTTTCACAATGTCTGTACTTTGCAAAATAACTCTGTACAGTGTAAGAAACACATTGAAATGGCGGCACTCTGTGAATAAATGGATACAGCACAAGAAACTTTTTCAAAATGGCTGTACTTTGCACTTTGCAATATAACTGTACTTTGCACACAGCAGAGTCTTTAAAATAATTGCACCATAATAAAGCACACACTCTGCAAACACTTTGCACACTCTGAGATACTTTGAATAACGCTACTTAATGCTTTGAATGGCTTCAGCCAATACAAAATAGTAGTTTATGCCAAAAACATAGCTGGACTTAGGCATAGGCTAACTAGGCAGTCATGTAGGGTGCCGCTCTAGTAGGGGCACTTTTGCAGTATTTATTTGGTGTAGGTAGACCAGGATGAGGGCACCGGGTGGTGGGGTGAGGGGGCGCCATGGAGCCCTTTTGCCTAGGGCACCAGTTGATCTAACGCCGCCCCTGGCCAAAAAACATGGTCTTCTACTACAAAACATGCACTCACCTTGCTCTTTAAGCTTATTTTGCCCTTTTATTGTATTGTTATGCAAATTTAATCTGTCATACTCTTTATATGTTACTTGTGCCTGTTTTACTTTAAACATGCTTCTTATGCAAACCAAAGGTAATTCTGAGCCCCATATGAATATCTCTGCTAGTGTTATCAAATATCATAGTTTCAAACATTTTGTTTAATTAATAATGCTTTTTGTGCCTTTCATTTGATTAATAATGTATTTTGTGCTACTCGTTTGATTAATGTGTTTTGTGCCTTACAAATGCTCCATTTCATTTTCTTTGCAAAATAAATCTTTTGTGCAAGTTTTGGTTAATTTGGTTCATTTCCAGCCCTTTTTGATTATTTGAGCCCTGTTATCACCCAATCTGCTCAATACACCTTCACCTTCAACTCTGCACCTCTTGGCTTGAAGAAGTTGCAGTCTCTTTCCCACTTCTGACACCATATCACTCGTCTGGTCAGAATAAAGCAGACAAACTATTGTGGGTTCAGTTCAAGCAGCTTTATTACACACAAACATATCAGGAATGAGGCTTTGTAACTTAAACTTAAATAAACTTATAAACAGACTGACCACAGTGATACATGTTAACACTCTGGCTGTTATCTCAAAATGGCACTTCTGCCTACATATGATCACTATTTATATGCTCGTGCTTACATCTGGAAATGCTTCTTAAAGTTACATACACACACTCTGTTCTACAAACATGAACTGTGTAAGACCCAAAATGAGGTATGTGAGAGGCCTGTAACCATACTTGGAAATACTATCCACAGTCTCATAAGAGGTTTTGCAGACAGCATGAGCCACAAAACCTTGGTTAATCACACCATGCCTCTTTAATATGTATGGTGCAAGCCATGTGTTGCGCAACATCACTTCTGTGGTGACACTCCGTGTATGGTCTGTGCGAAACCTACATAGAGTTTATTGAATCCTGAGGATTGACTTTTATCCCAGTTGCATTGCAATTCAATTGTTTTAATATTATTATAATTAATTGTGCTTGCACAATACCTATCTTTAAAGTGGTAAGAGTATAAGCAGTTTTTTTTTTTACTTGAAGATTTTATATGAAATGTAAAGTAAGTAATCAAGGAGAATTAGTTGTCATGGAATGTGATGATCTTTTCTACTTCCACTGCTACCAAAATAACTCAGCATCTAGTTTTAAGGCATTAAGGGATCTAAACCTTGTCATCACAATGAATAAAACATACCGGAGGGATAGGTTCCTGACCCAGAGACTCCCCAGACTCTGGAATAGACTACCCATACATGTCAAGCAGAGTACCTCTTTGGCTCTCTTCAAAAGGAATCTTGATGATTGGATGGGAGATAGGAAATTCACCACGGGGATCACGTCAGTCGCCCAGCTAGACAGGGGTCCAGGGAAGTAAATAATGTGGGAAGAAATAGCCAGGGAATTGTTATGGCTAGGCTTGTATAGGCCCTAGGGCCGATAACCTAGTACCAACCTATGAACCTACAAACCTGTTAAGAAAACCACAGAATATTGCTGGACCAAAAAAACACCATCCCTGAGATTCAGCAAGCAGCCATGCAGGAATAAGTTATTCCTGCATGGCAGGGACTATTCCTGTATTGGATGGCAGCACGCCTTGCATATTCATGAAGGTGCACTGCCTGTGCTGTTAAGCGAACACAGAGCTGTGTATGAATGCAGGAGGTGTGTCTGAGAGCAGAGCTCTCACAATACACACAACCCCCACACTCCAGAATTGCCTTTCAGCAATTAAAATGAGCAAGAATGCTCATAACACCCCCACCACATCAGGAAAACAAAAGTTTGTTTGTGTCTTTCGGCTTTTCCCAGTTTGGGGTCACCACAGCAGAACTCCGGTCCACTAATGATTGGTAGTGGATTTTTACGTACCAGGTTACCAGCCCTGACGCACAACCTTCAATGAAGGCATGCCCCATTCATGTATGCCTCCACACAGAAGATGTTCTAGCTGAGAATCGAACAGGACAACGTCTTGCTATGAGGCGACAATGCTACTGCAGCACCACTACTGCATTTATCAGGAAAACAAAAGTGGCAAAGGGAAAAGGGACAAATGTCCGACCACCTTATACCTCTCAACTGTATGGAGTTTCGCAGAATGTCCATATTTTTCCTCATATTTTTGGTGTATTCTTCCTAAAATCTGTACTTTCCTGGCAAATAGTTGAGGACTGAAGTCTTTAAATAATGAAAAACATTTGAGTTTAAGACTCCACATCCTTCAGAAAATTCATGCTAATACAATATCTATTATTATATCAACTTTCTAAAAGTTTGTAAGAGCAATATTTAAAATCTGTCCCTATTTGTCCCCCCATCATTTTAGGGTTTGTCCAGATTTTGTGCTCTAAGAGGGTGAGATGTATGTCCACCATGAAGCAGAAAGATGATAAAAGTACAGGGTTTAACATTATCAGGGATATTCTGAAGGGTATAGCTAAAATAACACAACAAAACTTTTTTTTTTATAAATGCGAAAAAGTTTAAGAGTAGCTACGCGGGTGTGCTCATTCCTTAGCTATGCTTAGTCCAGCTTAAACAGCACAAGAAGTTAAATAACAAGAGACATGCAGCATAAGCAGTATCGCAATAGTGTAGTGGTCACAGCATACGCTTTGTGAGCAGCTATTCCCAGTTCGATCCCCACTGTAACCGAATCGCATTTTAAATGTGACAGCAGTGCATAAACATTTTTTTGCATTACCTACTAAATAACATGTATTTGTCAACCGTAGTACTGCATTAGGTCCAGATGTAAGGTGTCAGTTTAATAAAGTTGTGAAATCCCCATTTAAACACATGTGCTCCATACAGTATAGTCGCACATGAATAAATGCAATGAAAGCACATTGGGGGATGTCAGGGACAGTCAACAAATTTATGATATGTACTGAATGATGAATTAATGTCATACAGCAGATAGTCTAAAAAATGAAAAATAAGCAATGCTAAGCATTTCACAGCTGTGCTTACCAGATGTAAGCATTGTGTAAATATGCTAAGCAATGAGTAGCCCAGCTAAATGGATTTGCCCATTGGTAAGCAGTGCTGAACCTGCCCCTTTAAGCAATGCCAACCTTAGCTAAGCAGGTTTGTCTGTAGCTTAGCTTAGCTCAGTATATTCAAAACCATCCAATCATGGCAAAGGGTGGGAAATCGGCCGTATTTAAACCCCACAGGTGGGAATAAAGCTCATAACTGGTCGCAGCTTCTCACTGTAGGCAGAATGGTGGGTGTTGGAGAGGACATGTGCTTCTGTGCACAGCACTGGATCATCTGGGAGTCCAAGGTCATGGTAGGACCCCTGGTAAAAAAACATGATGAGAGACTGCTGCAGGGCCAGTACAAAGGCTCCCAATATAAAGCAAAAGCCTGGAAACGTCTCACCCATGACCTCACCAGTGCCACTGGTATCCCTCGGACTGGTGAACAGGTCAGGCACCACTATGCTGACTTGAAAAGGAGGAAGAGGGAGCTCTTGGACCAGTGGGTCCAAGAGTCAAGGCAGAGGGGTGATGTCCCAGCAGTGTGTAAGTACTCATACCTGTAACTGTTTAATAATGTCCAGCCTGTGTATATGATGGATAGGTATGGCTAAATATTTCTCTATTTCCCTTACAGCTGCAGCTGAGTGGGCTGTGAATCAGGAAGCCTATGCGAGTAAGCTGCAAAGGCTGCATCCTAAGGCTGGTGAATAACAATCTTCCATGTAGTAGTCATAGCAAATAAATATAAAAGTAGTAGAAAGTCAGCTGCCAATTTAAAAACTGTTGTGTGTATGGGGTGTACTGAATAAACCAGACACTATGACAGTAATAGTCCAGTATAGATCATATTTAAATAAAACTGTAACTGCCTGGCAATAAAGCTCTAAATCCTGGACTGGTTGTGTTTACTCTGGTATTGTAGGGCATTTTTAGTGTTGCATTCTCTGAATAATAATGTTGTATTAACCACTGTTACCCACACTGTGCTACATAATAAAACTGTCTAGAAATGTCTTTATAAGACTGTTGTAATTACAAGGTCAGACTGTACAACTGAGAGAGGCTTAAAAAACACTAAAGGGATAGACAGCAATATCCAAACAGCACACTCTGCTGAAACTTAAATTGTTGTATTTTTATCAGACACAGCCATGGTTCGAATCCTGGGAGTAGTAGTAAGCTGTATGCATAATCATAACTCTCAACCGTACACATTTGTTCAGAATGTCCAGATAATTGGCTCATATTTTCTGCCTGTTACCCTGTCACCCTGGCAAATCAGCGGGATGATCTCAGAATTCTAGTTAGCAAATAATGACATACATCTGATTTTCGGACCTCAAAAACTTCAAAAAATGTATATGAAAACAAACCTGTTACTGTAGCAACTTTCCAAGTTTATGCAAGCAATATTCAAAATATGTCCCTATTTCTACCCCCGTGTTGTCAAGCTATGACCAGAGTGTGCGCATTAACAGAGTGAAAGGTATGTGCATAATATTAACTCATAATTTGGGAATATGTGTGGAAACAGTCAATTAGTGTTAACAAACATTCCCTCCACAGGTCTGTCAAATAAGAAAACTGTGCCTGCCAATAAAGATTGAAATCCTGGACTGATAGTGTTTACTCTGGTATTGTGAGGCTGACATGTAGCTTTCAGTAACATCTGATATCAGAATAGTACTGTTGTGCCAACCACTGTTTTTCACACTGTGCTACATACAAAATATGTCTAGGAATGTCTGTATGGAGACTGTTGTAATTACAAGGTCAGATTGTACAACCGAGAGAGACTTAGAAAGAAAACACTGAAGAGATAGACAGCAATATTCAAACAACACACTCTTCTGACACATAAATTGTGGTATTTTTATCAGACACAGCCATGGTTTGAATCCTGGGAGTGGTAGTAAACTGTATGCATAATTATACCTCTCAACTGTACAAATCCTTTCAGAATGTCCAGATAACAGGCTCATATTTTTTGCTTGTTCCCCTGTCCCCATGGCAAAACAGTGGGATGATCTCAGATTTGTAGACAGCAAATAATAACATACATTTGATTTTCAGATCTCAAAATCTTCAGAAAATGTATATGAAAACAAATCTTGTCACTCTATCATCCCTCCAATTTTATGAGAGCAATATTCAAAATATGTTTCTAGTTGTATCCCCATGTTGTCAAGCTTTGACCAGAGTGTGTGCAAAAAGAGATTGAGAGGTATGTGCAAAATATTAACTCAGAATATGGGGATATGTGTAGTAACAGTCAGGTAGTGTTAATAAACATTCCCTCCACAGGTATACCAGGTAATAGATGTAGTATTTATCTATAACACAGTTGAAGTATACACTTGTTTACCAACATACCACTGGCCAAACCAAGGCCATAGGGTAGTATAATAATACCTGTACCTTAGTGATTAGAGCAATGATCATTAAAGTTGTGAGAACTACAAGGATATATAAATTGTTAATTGACATCCCCCACCATATCTGCAACAATAATCTAAATACACAAATCAATGGGTATGTTAACACCAAACCTACTATTAGGACATATGTCCTATTGTTCAATAAATATTAAAATGTGTTTCTATTAATGTTCCATGTTGAAATACTATCATTGGTGGCCTGTTGCTATCAATGTAACCTGCATGCCATTATAATGGCCACTGTGGTTCCTTATATGCGTCTATTCTGTTTGCTATGCAACTGTTCCAAATCTGGTGTTTTGGGTTACTGGAAATATCTATGCATGCTGTTATAACTAATCATGGGTTGTGTTGATTATTACTAACCCACAAATGTTTTAACTGCAACTCCATAGCACATTTGGGAAGGCCGGTCCCAGCGGAACTACCTTTCCCACCTCATCTGGTCATGGCACTGCCATGTCTGGGACCAACTCCAACCCCAGGACCTCCTCATCCACTGGTCCTGCACCACCTTCAGGTGGAACCACCTCAGGGGAGGGAGCTTGGCCCCTGGGAGTGGGCACGAATAAGAAACTCTCACCCATAGTCAGGTCTGGGGACTGGTGTGTAGTGAGCTCCAAAGGGAGTTTGGAGAACTGTTACACCAACTTGAGGGCCACATAGTGCATTTAGAGGGTCAGCCTCCCCGTACGACCCAGCCCCCAGAACAGTCACGTTTGGTGCCATGAAGGTGCAATGGTGACTGCCCATGGGTGGGGACCTCAGTCCCACTATTTCCATTTGGGGGTTCATGGGTTTCCGATTTCCAAACACCCCTCCCCATCCAAGGTGTTTACCTCCACATGTCATATAACACCCCTGTATTTTTTTCTTGTCTGTCTTGTCTGTCTTCCTACCCAACTTACCTCCCCAGATACAGCTACTATCCTTCCCCAACATCCCTCTCTCCCCATTAAAAAAGGGCAATCTGTTCCCAAATAATAATTCCGCCCCATAGATAGCTGTCCATTTTGCACAGGCATCCTCTGGACACATGTAATCTGGTCTAATTGGCTTCACAACATATTATTGTTGTCCTCACCCCTCTCTCAGAGGTTTGAGTGTCCAAATCTACCTCCAAATTCAGTATATATGAATAGCTGTTGCTGTAGAAGAAATGGACAGCTATATACCTTTCCTACACCCGTCCTGCACATCCCTAGCTACTTTCCCTATTTTCTTTCTCTCTGCATGCCCCCTTTTTCACCACTTTCCTATCACCCCTTTTTTTCTTTTAAAGAAACTGGTGCAGGGGTAAGTGGGAGTAAGCACTTTTAAGCAGCAGTAAGCGGGTTTAAGCCTGTTTGCATGGCGGCAAGCAATGGAAACACAGATTAAGCACTTTTATGGCTGTCTGGAAGCATATTCGATCAGACGTTAGCATTGCTTACTGCCACGCAAATCCGCACAAACCCATTTACAACTGCTTAAAAGTGCCTTAATCACTCAGTATCCAACAGCCCTTGTTCTGCCCAGCAACAAAATGATCAGCCCTTGCAAGTCTTGAAACCAGGACCCTGTCCACCATAGCCACAATAATTTACCACTAAGCCATTTGAGATGTATATATATATATATATATATATCTGATGTTTTCTCAAACATATCATGCAGCACAGGCATTCAACAGTAGGGAAAATGTATTTATATATGTAGATGTATATATGTATGTGTATGTATATATATACACACACACACACACACACACACACACACACACACACACACACACACACACATACACACATCTAGATATATATATATGTATATATATGTAGACATACATGTGTATGTATGTATATATATATATATATATATATATATATAAAATATATATAATATATATATATATATATATATATATATATATATATATATATATATATATATACATGTGTATTGCATTCGCACATTGGATCCACACTGTGAACCTCTCACTGCAAAACATCTTACCAAACACACTGTTAATGGGGGTCAAGGGGCCCAGGTTAGGGATCTCTTGTAATTATTGCCATTTCCCCCTCCTCCACAGCTGAACAGATATGCCCCAACAAGTTAACAGTAATCCATCTCAGCTGTAAGATGTCAGGATGATATCTGTAACATATCATGCAGAACAGTCAGTCTACCATAGGGAATGTACAATGTGGAAGCACTAAACATTCCAATGATACATACACACACACACACACACACACACACACACACACACACACACATATATATATATATATATATATATATATATATATATATATATATATATGAAAATATTACTATCTATAGATATGTATAAGAAGAGTATATTTAGAGGGTGCACAGGATATCAAACAGCCATTGTTCCTACATTTGTCACCTTTTAAAATGGCCAGTGTTGGATTCTTTCCTACAAATGAGAATTATTGCATGAAACATATACCTACACACAATACAAAAGACATGATACTGCACACAAGTTTGCATACATAGAAATGTTTATTTGTGTACTATTTCTGATGTTTATGCCATTTCTTATAGCAGTTAGGTGTTTGGAATACATAACTGATTAATGCAACTCTCAAACAAAACATTTGATACAGTAATGAGAAAAACATAACATAATTTGCTGTCCAAGCTAAAGGCCTTCAAGTAGTACAACAGTAAAAAAATTGCCTTGAAGATAAGAACCAATCAACACTTAATTACAGATGTAGTTCAGCAGCTTCCAATTATTCTCTGTACTCAACCCCTAGGGGAAAGTATTAGTTGTCACAATGTAAATGCATCTGTTACATAACAATGCTTAACTTAAAATGTCACTATCTCACGGACAAACAGAACTGTGTGTAAGGCAGTAAGCTATAGCCCACCACTGTTCCCATGGTGAAATGTATGAAAATGTACAGCCTTAATGTTTCTTACTACTGATATCCCTCACAGCCTAAGTTAAAAACATGTAATACCCCTCCCCCATAAAATGTCTTACAAGGGCATTGAACAGTGTTTTCCATACACTGACCTCTGGACTATACAAGGTCACACACGTTTTGTCCATCTGTTGTCCTCATATATATGGACCCTACCCCAAAATTTGTGTGGGAGTCCACAACATAACTGGAATGATAACAGGAATGCCAGCACTAAATAATGATAGGCCATTACCTAACAAACTCTTACTGAATGACATCTGGACAAAGCCTGGTATATATGTGGAGGACAGAGGCTGGAACACAGGGCCATATTTGCAATATTGCTGTTATACACTGTTAAAGTTGCTGGTGTTCCAGGATTGGTAGCAATATACCTTTACTCAGGAATATGAAGGCATAAACACAAATGGATGTTGCCATGTACCGATAGCAATCAACGGAGATAATGCCCCTGATTTGTCAGACACAAGACATGTGTGGTGAACAGACAAAACATAACAGCCAATCCTCTGGCCATCATGTGGATAGGCTCACAGTTGAGAGCTATGCAGACAGACTGCATTCCATGCAAAACTAGCATGTATACAGAAACCCTGTAAAACCAGCAGTATTAATTGCATATAACAGCAATGCTCACACTGTCCGTAGGTCTGAAACCTTATACAAACATGTATTTGGCCTGTGTCCACAAGTCCTGTTGTAAGAGGTATTGCTACCTGTGGTTTGTAACACTGCTGCCCACACACAGAAAGGATGACTTCCATACAGGAAAGGTAAAGGGAAAATGCCCCCATGATGTAGTCATTTATAGTAGTGGGTTGCTATGACATTGGCTATTGGAAGTACTACATAGCTGGCTACATGCAATTAGCAAGTGGGGAGCACCAATTGGTGCAGAGGCCATCACCTGATCATGAGAAACACCTACAAAGGTCATACTGCAACCTATTCAAACCAGCTCAATCCCTGTAGTGGAGAGAGAGAGAGAGAGAGAGAGAGAGAGAACAATAACACTAAAAAAATATTACTTCAAAAAAATAATAAAAACACCAACCAAGGAAGATATCGTAGGGGTACACTGAAGAGAGCACAATAATAAAACAAGTATGTGAAACATGTATGCATGTAATTGAATGTAGTACTTGGTCTGTAATAATGGGATAGATGATGTTGAAAGATTTATATGTGCCATCAAGACTTGTTGCTTTAATGATGTCTTGCTGAACAACTGCTATGGACATAGCATGTGGTCCTGTGGGTAGTGGGCCATACCTGTTGACTGTTCGGATCTGCAGAGAATGAAAAGATGTAAGCCATCATAGTGTTTGTTCTGTTCCTCCAAACATGTATATTAGTCTGGCAAACAGCTGAAGGTGGAAGTAATGAAGTCATATTAGACATGAGTGTTAGACCCCACCACCTTCAGAACAGTCATGCTAATGTGAAATGTATCATGCACAAACTTCATAGATTTGTAATAGGCTTATCTATAATCTGTCCCTATATAGCACCCCTAATGTTAGGCTGTGTCCACATGTGATTCTCTGTTTTGTAGCAAGGCAAAACAGTGCAGCAGTTGAGGAAGGAGGTACAGAGTATGGATCTGATGTCTGAAGGCACTCCATATATATATATATATATATATATATATATATATATATATATATATATATATATATATATATATATATATATATATATATATATATATATATATATATATACACACACACACACACACACACACACACACACACACACACACACACACACACACACACACACACACACACACACACACATATATATGCGCATACATTTTCCCTACTGTTGAATGCCTGTGCTGCATGACATGTTTGAGAACACATCACACATATCTGCAGCTCAGATGGCTTACTGGTAAATTGATGTGGCTATGGTGTGCAGGGTCCTGGGTTACACACTTGCAAGGGCTGATAATGCATTTGCTGGCCAGAACAAGGGCTGTTGGATACAGATTGATTAAGGCACCTGTAAGCTGTTGCAAATGGGTGCAAAACAGACAGTTATGTATGGTGTGACATTTGTGTTGGGAACAGATTGCCCTTTTTTTGTTAAGGCAAGAGTGGGATGTTAGGGAAGGATAGTAGGTATATATGGGGAGGTAGGTTGGTTTGGGAGACAGACAAGACAGCATACAGGGGCGGTATATGACACATGCGGTGGGTAAACACCTTGGACGGGGAGGGGTGTTTGGAAATTGGAAGCCCATGAGACGTCAAATGGAAACAGTGGGACTGAGATCCCTACCCATGGGCAGTCACCACTGCACCTTGACAGCTCTGAATGTAAGGTGGTTGTGCTGGGGGCTGAGCAGGAGGGGCAGGCTGAACCTCTACTTTTCTACTTGTGTCACAAGGGCCTCAAGGTGGTGTAGCAGATCCCACAATTCTCTGCAGAACTTCCTATGCATCAGTCCCTGCACCTGACTTCAGGTTACAGGATCCTGTCTGTGCGCACTCCCAGGGGGGCACAAGCACCATCCCCTGAGGTGGTTCCACGTGAAGGTAGTGCAGGACCAGCAGATGACGAGGGCCCAGGTTGGGTCCAAGAAATGCTGTGGCCTAGTGCCATGGCCAGATGAGGTGGGAGAGGTGGTTCTGCTGGGAACAGCCTTCCCAAACATGCTATTGTCTTGCAGTTTTAGAACATATGTGGGTAGTAATAGTCAACACAATCCAGGATTAGTTATAACAGCATGCATACATATTCCCATTAGCCCAAAACATCAGATTTGGAACAGTTGCATAACAAACAGAACACATGCATATATGGAACCACATTGGCCATTACAATGGCATGCAGGTTACATTGTTAGTAACAAGCCACCAATGGTAGTGTTTCAACATGGAACATGAATAGAAACACATTTCAATATTTGTTGCACAATAGGATATATGTCTCAACAGTAGGTTTGTCATATCCAGTAATGACTCTACTATAGTACCTGATGCAACCACCAAACTCTTAGGGGTAACTATTGACCGTAACCTCAATTTTGACTCTCACATTAACCTAACCATCAAATCAGTAAATAGAAAACTTGATTTCCTCTACAGGATCAAACCTTTCCTTACTCCTCTGGCTAGAACTACCATCCCCCGCACCCATCTTATCTCCACACTCCCATATGTCTCCCCTATTTACACTAATCTATCCAAAAATAACCTCACCAAACTGGCAACCTCCTACCACAACATTGCCAGATTTGCCACTGGCTCCCCATGTAGAACCCACCACTGTTTAAATCTTAAACAGCTAGGTTGGCTTGAATTGCAAAATCAACTCCTCCTTCAACAGCTAACTATCACCCACAAGATCTTGCATCATCCCAGTAATATCCCAATACTCCATAACCTTATTACTCCTTACAAAAATCTTTCTACACTACGCTCAGCTAACAAATTGCTAGTAACCATCCATAAATCCAACAATAAGTCTGAGGACTGTCTTTTTACTAACACAGTGGGAAAAACTTGGTACAAGCTTCCCTGTGATCTTTCATCTCTGTCTTCCACACCTCTTTTCAAGAAACAACTAAAAACTTTCCTTAGAACTCTATGGCTTTGTCCATGCTCTGACCCAGATTAATCCACTCTCTTCTTGCCTTTTTCACTATCCCTGTCTTATTAGCCCTCCATGGTCACTGAATGATGTCTCACTGTTTCAACTAAACCTGAGCGTATACCTTTTTAAAAACCTTACTTTATGTGTTTAACTTGCCATCATCTATCCTCTGCTCATTCTTACTAGTAGAATCTGCAAGCTGTCTAAAAACTAGTTAACTGTTTCAACTCTAGCTTATCTCACAGTGCTTTCTTTACTCTAGCTTCTGTCTTTTTACTTAACTTTAGGCTCTCAACTGGTTGTGCTATTTTTTTATTTATTTATTTTTCTCTCATCTCTTGATTTGCTCTTTATCCCTTCCTCTCATATATTCAATTGTTAACATATCCTATGATCCCTAATTGTTTAGATTTTTTAGGCTCATGTTGCTGAGTGTTTTTTTAGCTATTCTCATGGATATCACTGTTAATTTGTTGATTATTATCCTACTGTATGTTTTGTTTAATGGAGCTTATCTCCCCGGGCATCTGCTGAAAATGGACATGTATCCTGTTTGACTAGCCCGGTCAACAAATGTAAAATAAAATAAATAATAAATAAATGTCTCAACAGTAGGTTTGGTGTAAACATACACATTGATGTGTGTGCTCAGATTATTTTTGCAGATATGGTGGGGGGGGGATGTCAATTAACAACTATTATATCCTTGCAGTATGAGGTCCTAAGACCTTTTTTCCTGTTTATGTCTTCCAGGTACCATGTCAAGAGAGTGACTCCCTGCATTTACTATACAGGAGAATGACATACTCATCAAATTTATTGTGCATCACCATGGAACCCTCTTTGGGTGTACAGCCCATGATCTGAAGGAGAGGACTGCCCTGTGGAACGAGTTCATCCACAAGGTAAACGATGTTGGCCTGCATAACCGCAGTTATGAACAGGTGCGACATCATTGCACTGACCTCATCCACCATGCCCATCAGCATGCTGCTGCAGTTAGGAGGGACCAGCTAGCCACAGGTGAGGATCATGCCATCCAGCGCACAGTGACACATTTTGAGGAGCTCCTCACCAGCCTTGGGGCACCCGCCTGCCAGCCAAGTCAAGAACCTGAAGATAGCATTGTGAAGGTGGGTGCTACCCACACAACGGATGAGGATCATGCAGATAAGACCCCAGGGCACATTAGTAGACCACTGTTGCTTATCCATCTTCATCTGTAAAGTATCTTCATGCATATGTCAGATAACATAGTCTGTCACTGCAGTGTAGTAATGAACAGATGTGCATAATCTGTAGTATTGTGGGTTTGTACTGTTGATGTACTGAAATGCTGCTCCCACCCTGTACCAATGCCACATGTGTGGCTACTGACATCACATCTCTCACACAACTATGTAGGTCCCTCTGATATACCTCTGGGGCAGCAGCCAGTAGTTGGTGAGTATGGAGGTCTTTTTCAGGTTTGCCAATATACTGGCGATGTTATGGCCATGGTATTTGCCATGCACACATTTACCATACCTACCCATAATGCATGCTGTACATGTTCACTTATTGTTGCTGTTAACTGCATTGCATCACAGTGGTCACCATTGTGGCATATCTGAAGGGTATGTAAGTGTCCTGCAGTATAACTAATAGCCAGTCAGTGCAAGATGTGTGGACAGAGATAAACATAATGGTGGGGCAAATGACCTATAATAGGGACATGTCTGAAACATTACCCTTATACAGTGGCTACAACAGTGTATATACCAGTATTACAATGGCAACTGTTGGAGATCTACACAACGGCATATTACAATACCACATTCCACAGCTTTTACAACCTGTAATATGATACTAACATGAGCAATTAATGTGTAATATGGAATCCTATGTTAGGACAACAAATATGGGGAATACATACCTTAACAAACACTGGAAGCATATGTTTGCACACACTCCAAACAACATATTGTGGAAGCAGCTTTTGAGGTACTGCAGCATTCACTCATCTAGAGTACGCACCTTCCATCAAGTATGAGTCCTAAATGTCACACCAAGTAATGGTCTGCTGTCCAAGATGTATGACCATGACATTTGCCCACTCACCTGCAACAGAGGCAACTGTGGCTTGCACACATCTTACAAACCATGGAATGGATCCTATATCCAAATGGTAGCACTCAGGAGTGGGAGACATAGCCTTACCTCGCTATTGCATATACCATGGCAAACAGTGCAGACAAGCATGGATGTGATGATGAAGTATGGGACGCCATTAATGTAGAAAATAAACAGATGCCCATCCAAGACAGATGATAACACATGTTGCAAAGTGGTCATGGAGGCTACCCAGAAACATGCAGCAACACGGAGGGGCTTGCAGAATGTATAGCAAGTACTGTCTGTGCAGTATCTGTGTCGACAATTACCTGGACTCTGCATAAGTGTGGCCTATGGAAGAGTTGGAAGAGTTGTTCCACAGGAGACATCATCTAGGGATCTCTTCAGGTAGCATATGCATAACATCAAGTCTCCCAAAGGCATGTGTTGCAATGTGTAATGGTGTACCGAGACCAAGGCTAAAACTTACAGACAGTATTAATAAAGATACATGTGCTGCACAAGCAACACCTCACTCCACCTCAGGCCCACCATCCCCATCTGTACCTTGCTGGTATCAGTACACACCTTTAGGTTTGCTGTTCATTAGCAGGAACTAGGCTGGTAGACATGGTGTTCTGAATTTGAGACACTGCAAAATGGCACTCATGTGTGGCCCGTACCCATAATTGTCAAGCATCTGCAAAAAGGCTGAGGATGGATAGGAGTGTCATCCTGAAACACAACAGTGAACTGAAGCAAAGCTCGCTAAGAATGGCTGTTTCTGAACTTGGTCAAGGTCATGCATTGTGCCAGACATAACCCTGACTCCACAGCAATAGTGAAGGCACTGTGTGACCTCCAAGGGCTGTGCACATGAGCTGACCTTTGAATCTGGCAGAGTTGGAGGACATTTGTAGGGTGGAGTGACCAAATAATGGCAAGTGAAGATGGATCGTGCTAGTATACCCCTTCCAGGAATAGTGACTGCTGTAGTTCACTTAACAGGTGCTGCAACAAACCATCATGTTAAGGGTGTGCACACTTATGCAACCCACATATTGTATGCATCCTAATCAACATCTGTACAACTAACACATTTGTTTGATACTGCATTTGATTGCACAGGTCATATGTCACATATCAGGTGTGTGTAATGTCAACATATGCAGTACTGTGGCCCCATGGCATATCAGGGAAGAGGGTGGCATGTCAATAAGGGTGTGTACACTCTTCATAGCTACAATAAGCTTTGAAGATTGTCAGTATAATTGGATTTTATTTCTCATACATGCACTGCTGATGATGAGATCTGAATATCGGATGTCAGGCATTCACTATTGACATCTGTCCTCATATCAACCCATGTATGTGTCAGACAAACATGTAGGGGCTGTTAGCAACAGAGCAAATATAACTGCCACGCATATACACATTTATCAATGGTGTGTACACTTGTGAGGTATGGTGCACAGTACATGGCAGGGTGCTGAACAGGTGCATAGCAATACTGTGTACATGGGTTCAGTATGTTGTAGGGGAAGGGGCATCACCTACTAACACAACTCATGCATCACAAAGATGTATAATTGTAGAAACACAAACACAGGAATAAGCTGAGCGCTTTCATCTGTGTAAAGAGACTTCATCAGAACACAGTGTGTTGCACCACTGGCAATATATAATAAAAAACCCGCCAAAATTCCTTAACAAGAATGTTAATTGATCAATTAACAAAATTAATATCCAATTGGAATTAATATCTAATAAAAATAACCACAGTATCCCTTTAAACCTAAGACACGATCACCTTAGTGAACTTTCATGAAAGACATTTCAAAAATTACTACAATTACATGGGAAAAAACAGTAAAAATAACAATATGTCATACAACTTCAAAAATACTGAAATAAATTATAATATTAATATAATGTTAAAAAGGATGTAAATGTGACATATGCTACATTTCATCCGATAAAACAATACTTTCAAAAATTCAAAAATAAGAAATAAAAAATGAAAAAGAAGCCTTAAATACATAATTCAAGTTCTAATAAGAGGCTTAGTGGGTATAACCTCATTTAACCCTGGTGGACAAGCTGCGTTTAACTTGATCTGCCATTTAATCTCTCTTTCTCCTACAATGGCCTTGATATTACCACCTCTAGGGCTAGGTGCAACTATTTCCAAAATTGCAAATTTAAAACTACTACAATTTGAACTATTAATTAAATGACGATAAAGTGCATTATTTACATCCTGTTTCCGAATACAATATACATGATCGTAGATTCTGTTCCTCAATCTACGATCCGTCTTGCCCACATAAAAACATGGGCAAGAACAACATAATGCCAAATATATCAAATGTTTGGATTGACAGTTGCCAGAACAAAACTTAATCTTGCTTCTAATGTTGTTTTTCAAGACAATGGTCTCCCCCTCAATAATATGATGACACTGAGGACAATGACCACATTTCCTAGTTCCTATAGTGTGTGACAACACACTAGAACATTTATTTTTAGATTTCCACTCAATAATCCTCTTGATATTTGTGCCAGTTTTATACACATACTTCGGTCTGTCACTTATCCTGTCTTTAATACCCTCGTCACTGGTGATGATGTTCCAATTGGCATTTATTATCTTTTTAACATCATTCACATGTTGACTATATTTTAATATACAGGCCTTAGAAAATGGTTCATCCATACAATTATTTCTGTTGGCATGTAAGATACTCGTTCCACTGGATGACATTAACCCTTTGCCTAATAGGGGGGATATTTTTTACCCCATTCGTTTGTGACATACTGTACTACATCACTCATCAATACCTCTGGGTAACCTTTATCTAAAAATAGCTGGCCAATGAATTCCAGTTCTAGTACCATATTTTCCTTAACTGAGGTCATCCTGGCCACTCTGATGCACTGACCTTTGACAATGCTCCATTTTTGGGAATAAGGATGCACACTGTCAAAATGTAAATATCCATTACTAAAGGTCTCTTTTCTATGTATTCGAGATTGAAAGGAACTACCATCATTGTAGATATAAGTGTCAAGGTAATTGATCCCCACCCTATTATGTTGATAGGTGAACTGCAAATATGAGGTACTGCTGTTAATGTAATCAATAAACTCCTTAAGTTGTTCCTCATCCCCCTTCCACAAAATGAACAAATCATCCAAGTAACGCACATAACATGTCAGATGTTCCTTCCAAGCTGAGTGTAATATGAATTCCTCTTCCCAATCCAACAGTACCATATTGGTAGATGGGGCACAAGCTGCCCCATAGCTCATAGAAATTTGCTTGTAATACTCTCCTTTGAAATAGATAAAGTTGTTGTCAATTACAATATCTAAAAATTCAGAGAGTAAATTTATTTTATCAAAATTTAAACCACTATGTTTTCTTAGACTGTTGGCAAATCTATCTGCACCATCTCCCTTAGGTATACATGAAAATAGATCTTTAATATCTATGGTAACAAATATCATGTTGGAATACCAAATATCCTGGGTAAAAAGGTCCAGAAATTCCCATGAGTCCTTTATAATGTGTTTGACAGTACTGTACATGTGCTTGAGCCAGCAGTCAATGACCTTTCCAAATGGGAATGCCTTGCTTTGGCTCCCAGAGATAATAGGTCTAAATGGGGGATCTAAGAGATTCTTATGGACCTTGGGAATCCCTGTAATGGTGGCTAAGACTGGAAATTCCACTTTCAAAAACTTGTACAATTCTTCACTAATCCTATCATCCAGTAAGAACTCCTCAAGGAACAAATCTATTCTACGATGTGCTATATTAATTTGGTTGAGCGAAGAAACCTCATATTGAACAGAGTTGTTTAGTAGGTCAAAAATCTTGGTGATGTAAATATCATGATCATATAGTACAATACCACCCACTTTGTCAGCTGACATAACTCTAATATTTTGTTCACACAAAGAATCAAGGACAACATCAATTTCGCTGTTGAAAGAATTGACATTGTTCCTGTATTTGTGTTTGTTGTATAATGTATATAATTGTTTATTGACAACATTTTCAAAACAGATTAAGGTTTTATGCAAAGGGGGGGTAAAGGTACTTCTCTTCCTCAACCTGTCTGAAAAATTGGAAAGAAGTTTCCTATCATGAAAAAATACTCCAAGGTTGATCTTCCTAAGAAATAATTTCACCTCAACTAAAGTGTCAAGTAAATCAAAGGAATTCCTTGGAATATATTTCATACCCTTTGAAAAAACAGTGAAATGCTCATTGTTAACCGGATAGGAGGTGTAGTTATAAATCTTAAATATCCCCCCCTATTAGGCAAAGGGTTAATGTCATCCAGTGGAACAAGTATCTTACATGCTAACAGAAATAATTGTATGGATGAACCATTTTCTAAGGCCTGTATATTAAAATATGGTCAACATGTGAATGATGTTAAAAAGATAATAAATGCCAATTGGAACATCATCACCAGTGACGAGGGTATTAAAGACAGGATAAGTGACAGACCAAAGTATGTTTATAAAACTGGCACAAATATCAAGAGGATTATTGAGTGGAAATCTAAAAATAAATGTTCTAGTGTGTTGTCACACACTATAGGAACTAGGAAATGTGGTCATAGTCCTCAGTGTAGTCATATTTTTGAGGGGGAGACCATTGTCTTGAAAAACAACATTAGAAGCAAGATTAAGTTTTGTTCTGGCAACTGTCAATCCCAACATTTGATATATTTTGGCATTATGTTGTTCTTGCCCATGTTTTTATGTGGGCAAGACGGATCGTAGATTGAGGAACAGAATCTACGATCATGTATATTGTATTCGGAAACAGGATGTAAATAATGCACTTTATCGTCATTTAATTAATAGTTCAAATTGTAGTAGTTTTAAATTTGCAATTTTGGAAATAGTTGCACCTAGCCTTAGAGGTGGTAATATCAAGGCCATTGTAGGAGAAAGAGAGATTAAATGGCAGATCAAGCTAAAAGCAGCTTGTCCACCAGGGTTAAATGAGGTTATACCCACTAAGCCTCTTATTAGAACTTGAATTATGTATTTAAGGCTTCTTTTTCATTTTTTTTTCTTATTTTTGAATTTTTGAAAGTATTGTTTTATCAGATGAAATGTAGCATATGTCACATTTACATCCATTTTAACATTATATTAATATTATAATTTATTTCAGTATTTTTGAAGTTGTATGACATATTGTTATTTTTACTGTTTTTTCCCATGTAATTGTAGTAATTTTTGAAATGTCTTTCATGAAAGTTCACTAAGGTGATCGTGTCTTAGGTTTAAAGGGATACTGTGGTTATTTTTATTAGATATTAATTCCAATTGGATATTAATTTTGTTAATTGATCAATTAACATTCTTGTTAAGGAATTTTGGCAGGTTTTTTATTATATATTGTCAGTGGTGCAACACACTGTGTTCTGATGAAGTCTCTTTACACAGATGAAAGCGCTCAACTTATTCCTGTGTTTGTGTTTCTACAATAAATCAGTGATATTACAGAATTTGGATCGTGGTTTTGTCCTTGGACGTATTTTTGTGTTCAACCTTGTTACAGTAGTCGGACTCCAGGGACTCAGATTACTAAAGATGTATAATGTTAGTAACAGGGATTGAGTATAGTTGCAGTGCTTGCTGTTGTGTGCCATATATCATGCATGTTGACAGTTGGGTAATGAGAGGTCTGTATAATATCTTTGTGCCACCTCACCTGTAAGTGTGTGTGTGTGTGTGTGTGTGTGTGTGTGTGTGTGTGTGTGTGTGTGTGTGTGTGTGTGTGTGTGTGTGTGTGTGTGCATATGTAGAGGTAAGCAATGATGTACAGGTCTTAAAGTACATTTTCTGTTTTCCCCTCACAGGTGGAGAGGTGGGTCAGGGTCCCTCTTGAAGGCAAACTGATGTTATTGTCCATATAGACTCGGACAATGATGATAGGTATGGTGTGGCACAGGCAGGGTTGTCAGGGGCTGAAGCTGTGCCATCGGTTGACATCCCACTGTTATCCACCCCATTGCCTATACATACCCCATCACCAGTGGCCATAGATGAGGGACAGTTGGCAGCTGGTGGCATGGGACAGGACAGTGTGGTGAATATGGCAAGTGTGTCAGTACACAGCAGCCATAGCCAGATGACTGGTGAGGTACCACAAAGGTAAATGTACAGGGGTGCTCATAGGATGGCTGCTGGTCATCATGCCCCTAGGAGAAGTGCCACAGCAGGTGTCACCAGACGCATTTTGTGGGCCATCATGGTGGTACAGGTATGTATGGAATGCTATACCAGACAGGGTCTGAGCTCCAGAGGGCTACTCATTCTGCTGTTATTGACAATATCTGTGATCTCAGAGGTGCCCATTGTTATTTTGCAGAGGTCCTGGATAGAGGGTTGGGTGAGATGGTGGGAATCCTAGACCGTGCAATGTCTGTGTTAGAGCATATGGTGGGAGCAAGGCGACAGCCACGTGGACATAGGTCAGCAACACCAACAGGTGGAGGTCTACGTGGACGTGCAACAAGTCAGAGCCGCTCCTGTAGTGGCAGTACCAGCACTGCAAGGGGGGGTGCTTTCCACAACACAACACAGCAGGCCACATGCACATGGCCCTGGCCAGTCCCAACAGGGACCTGGATCCAGCGGACACTTGTCATCATCAGGGAAGAGTACCATATCTGGCCTTGTACCCGGTAGTGTCCATGGAACCCCTGGCAGGCACAGTTTTCGTATCCATAGCCAGAGACAGTGAACTGCACACCCTGCCATGTACGGTCTGCAGTTTTCCAACAAACCCCTGTATAGGGCAGCCACATGGCCGAACTGTGTGCATACATACACACACATACACATCACCAACACAGCTAGGGTACCTCCGTACCTACACACACACCACATCGGCACAGCCCAATTCATAACAAAACTCCCTAACACACACACACACACACACACACACACACACACACACACACACACACACACACACACACACACACATGATGTCAACCAAATGACACAGCCTAGGTCTCTGTCAAACCCACAACCCACACTGTGCATATGATGATAACATGTTTTCAGCAGAAAAATGTAATGCTTATAAGTCAGGATGTGTAGCTGTCCAGCCATGATGCATTATAGCTGTTATTAACACTGACTGATAGTGGTCCCAATAATGTATTCAGTTTCTGTTGTAGGTGTCTATGTGTCAGCAAGATGTTGGTCTGCTGTTGTTTCCTACATGGGGTATGGCACTGTGGTGACACATTGATTGTGTCATAGCCTGGGTACAGCTGAACACAAGTAACAGGTCTGTATAACAGTTACTGCATGTACCACATGGCTGAAAGGTCTGAGAGGTATATACAGATGAGTGCATGGTGGCTGACATCAGCAGCCCTTCTACAGTGGACAATGGTAAGTGTAATGGGTGGCACACAACACATGTTTGTGTATAACATACACCCACAGAGGCTTTGGTATTGATGCAATACAGAGAGAATATTGCACACATGGATGTACTTAATTTTGCAGTGAACCCATTTTAGCCTATGTAATTCCACCAAGACAAAATAAGCAAAACATCACATCAGTAAATAATCAGTCTGCTACTTTAATGTCATTGACGATGGTACTGGCAGAGTATATATCCCCTTCCCCAATGTAGTGCAATCCCAGCATTGGTAAACATAGGTGTGCTGGTCTGGGTGGCACAGCCTACACTTTGGAGGGTGTGGGGTGGTGTAGAGCCACACACAGTGTAAGTGACAACTACTTAACCTGTTAACATAAACTGTACAGTATTACAGCAGACTAAAATGGGGGATACACACAACAATAACCCCAATGATGGTGCCTGTGTCCACAACATTGACAGCCAACTATATATACCAACTCCAGTATATCTGTACAGCTATACAGTGAGGAAGAAGACATTTACACATCTACTACTAGTTTTGATGGAATAAATTTCCATGTCATGATTCCTTTGAAATGTTAGAATTTGCCAGTCAGTTCTCAGAAAGATGACCTCCTGGGACATGTATTTTCTGCAAACTGAAGCAGAACCCTTCACATACACCCACACTTACTTGGCAACACCGAGAGTAGAACCCCTACCTAGGTACCTATTGCTACTAATGTGTTTGGCCTTAATTGCACACACCACACAGCTTTTAGGATAAGGTGTGTCCCAAGCCTCTTGTTAAGTGAAGAAAATCACCAGGCCTTGTACAATATGGTAATGGGTGACATGCTGGGCTTAATGAACAATACATAATATGACATACTGTCATATACACATTGACAAACACATAACAGTTATAGACACATCTGAGAGACCTGGGTTTATCAGTGCCAACTACCTTGTCAGTGAGTCCTTTCTGTTACAGATAATTTGCACACAGCAAATGCATCATTGGTCTGGATAGTGTACTCAGGTACCTGTACGGCTGATGGTGACATTGGTCCTCATACAGTGGACCTTGGGACATGTACTGGGGGTACCATGGTGTAAAGACAGTATACCCAGCACCCACACTCCACATTGGATATTTTACTCACTGAAACCCATGATAATTGTCAAAGGAAAAAACTTTAAAGACCAATACACGTAAAGTTCAGTTAAGGCACTTTAATTTACTTGCAGCAAGGAGACAAAAACATGCAAATACAAGGATTTGTCTAACTACTAACAGGAAGTATGTTCATTCATATACTGTTTTACAAGACATGGCCTTCTAAGCTGACGTAATCAAACACAACTTTAAGCATTGTACTACAGCAGGTGTTACTTCAGATTTTCTGCTGACATGACTAGATTTGTGAGAAACTTTTTAGAAAAACAACCTGGCCTTGATGACCAGTACCTCGCTTACAAGCCTCTATTGTACAGTGTTGCATTTCAAGGTACTCTTCTAATACAGATACAAGCAAACGCTGATTGCAGTTCATATTTTCAAGCAGGCTTTGTCCTAATTATCTGTTACTTCTACAGCTGTGTATGTTCTCATAGCACAGCGGAACTTCTTGTCTGAGTTTCATATAAGCAGTATTGTTCTGTTCATTATTTTCCTAACGCAAGCAGAAATCATCTCCTTCTCAGTAAATTTCCAAAGCACAAGCAAGTTTTAGCTGACAATACAAGGTCAGAAAGCAACTGCAGTTTGTACAGATTTATGCAGTTTGAAATATAATAAATGTGTTAACTCTTTTAGGCTCTGAATGCACTAAGCATATTACTAATACACACATTAATACATATTTTTCTAACATTTCCCCCCTATTAATACTTTTATTCTACTTTTAAAATAAGCATAAACAGTGTGTTTTCTTCTCCTAACCTCTTCCACTCAGGATTTGCAGTTAAGAGAGTCATTCAGTTTAAACTTATAAAAGCATTTTCAATCTTTTAACAGTTCTTCAAACTCAGTACTTTGATATAAGGTTTCAGAAACTGACATGTCTATAAAGTCTTTGATCAGTCTTTTCATGCAGGGGATACCACAACAAACACATACTCCCAACAGGAGCATACCTACACAAATGGCAATGAGGATGTTCATAGGATGGTACCCCACCCCCAAACCATTTCTGCAAAAAGTCCGTCAGTGGGTTTGGGCCTGGTTTGGTCATGGCCGACACTTGCTGAATTACCTCAAGATGATTGTCTATTTCGTGTTTATGGTCAGGAATATACAGACAGCATTCTTCTTGGATTAAAGTGCACGTACCACCTCTCATCGCTAGGGTAAAGTCAAGAGCCATGCGGTTTTGGAGCACTACAGTTCTCATAGCATTCAGTTCATCAGTCACCATTTCGAGAGCAGAAAAAGGTGCTTTGCTCATTACTTCGAGAAGTTTTGACAGTTTTCTCAGCTCCCAAATTGATTTTACTGCTCCATATGCTGGTGATATGCCTGCCCACGATATAATGCTATCACTCAAGTCCATATGTGTCAGCCCTTTGCCTAGGGAATGATGGTCTTTCCAATGTGCATCGACTTGTCCCACAGGATTATCAAGTTTCTTGATGACCTCTCGGACATTTTGAATTTTTCCATGAGGCAAAACTGCAGTGTGTCGTATGGCCGGAACCAGGTAACCCAAAAAACAACTGCCGGACCAATTCTCAGGTAACCATTTGTATGCCTTTCTGCCACACACAAAATAACAGTCCTCTACTTTAGTAGTAACCCTGCTATGAATATACACTCGCCCTGCATGAAACATTTTTCCATCAATTATAGACAACTGTTTATAAAGAACAGAATTATGTTTTACTTCATCAAATGTTTTATGCATCAATCCAAGAAATTAATCATAGTTTGTATTACAATAAAGATCTACTTTGTTTCCTTTAGTATAACATCTATAAGGAACAGTCACATTGCAATTGCTCCAACCCACCTGAACAGTATCATTTTTATAAAAACACACAGTTCCCTTTTGTGGAACAGACAAGTGCAATGCTATTTTATCTTGTGCTGTAATGGTTGAGGTATCATAAATCAAGTTTTCCCAGGTCTCATTGACCCCTAGGGGGAGCGTAGTCATTAATAACCCCCCCATATGCTGTCAGCAAAGCTGTGCAAATCCAGCAATTTGAAACATTGAAAGTCTCAGCATACACATATTTAATTGCCTGGTAAGTGTTAAAGTTTGGATGCCAGTTTATGAGTAACGCTTCACGTTTATTCAGTTCAGTCTGTATGGCTGGGAAAAGGAAAGGCCACAACAAAAAGATTATTGTCACTAGTACAGTTAACAGGATGATTATGCAATACTTCTGAGAAAAGGGTTGTTCTGCATTCCTGTTTCTTCTGGACTCTATCATTTTTACTCTTGGCATGTAACAAGATTTTTGTCCAGTTCAAAGTTTTTAACTAATTTACAGTGCGTCAGGTGGATCCAAGAGGCATGTTCCGCTATCTTGTCTGCAGTGGGTGTTGACAAAAGCGCTTGATATGGGCCTTCCCACTTCGGAGACGTCCAGTTCTTTTTCTTAACCACTTTCACCCAGATCCAAGTTCTGGGGGACACTGCCACTTCTGACGGTCCGGTTCATTCTTTATCTGAAACAGAATTTAACTGCAACAAATGTTTAGAATTTAATAACTTATGCATATACTCTGCTAATGTACCATCAGCTTCCTGGTCTGCGGGCATGAGAGATTTCCACTGAGGTATATGATAAGCCCTTCCAAAGAGCTTTTCAAAAGGAGTCAATCCTTTTGCATTCGGAAGAGTTCTCATGCTCAACAGTGCCAGGGGCAGACAGTACACCCAGTTTCTCTGTGTTTCTATTATTAACTTCCATAACTTACTTTATAAAATCCCATTATGCCTCTCTACTAGCCCTGCACATCGTGGGTGATATGCACAATGTTTTTTTAAAGAAATACCGAAAAATCTACTTAGCTGTTGTATGGTCTGATTCACAAAGTGTGTGCCATTGTCACTGTAGATCCTTTCCGGAATGCCAAATCTAGGGATGATTTCTTTGACCAGGACTTTGGCCACCATTGTAGCATCTGGATTTTTAGTCGGAAAGGCTTCCACCCATCTGGAAAACATATCTACAATGACAAGACAATACTTCTTATTTTCACATTTATTCAACTCAATGAAATCCATACAGATAGTATGAAATGGATACGGTGGTATAGGAAAACTCCCTTGCTTGGGCTTTAACACCCCTTGTACATGATGTTTATTACAAATGTGGCATACCGCACAGAATTTTTTAGAGTAATTTGAGAAGACATATGTCATAAACACTCGGTTCACCAGCTGTACCATCCCCCCTGTTGAGGCATGGCTCTGCCCATGGCTCAACAAAGCTACATATCTAAACAAATTAGATGGCAATATCGGTTTCCTTTCTTTAGAGATGTGCAGCCCCTTTTCAAGAATTGCTCCTTGTTTTACCCATCTTTGTTTTTCAATTTTCGTAGTAAGTGTCTACATTGTTTTTAACATTTCTAAGTCTAAAATCTCAGAGGGTTGTAATTCCTCATTCAAAAGAAATGCTTCTGAAGCTGCCTGCTTTGCAGCTGTATCAGCTCTTGCATTACCTTTTGAAACCCTGTCCTGTTGCTTGTTATGAGCTGTGCATTTACAAATAGCTATTTTCTGAGGTAACTGAATAGATTCTAAAAGATCTAAAATAAACTGTGCATGATTAATCGGTTTGCCAGTAGATGTTATCATTCCTCGATTTTTCCACTGTTGCGCAAAAACATGTACAGTAGAAAAAGCGTTCTGGCTGTCAGTAAAAATGTTTACACATTTACCCTTTGCTAAGGTACATGCCACGTGTCAAGGCAATCAATTCTACTGCCTGTGCAGATAAACTGTGTAGTAAAGATTTTGCTTCTATAATGTCTGTGTCAGAAACTACTGCATATCCCACTAGGTTCTGTCCTGCAGGACCCCTTTTGCATGAGCCGTCCACGTAGTATGTCACCTCGGCATCATCCAAAGGAACATCCATAAGATCTTTTCTAGGTAGTGTCTTTTGCTCAATCACCTGCAGGCAGCTGTGTGGTGTGCCATCTGCAGGGGTTGGGAGCAAGGTAGAAGGGTTCAAAGTCATACATCATTCAATTGTCATGTGAGGTTGGCTCAACAATATAGTCATACAGGAAAGATGCCTAGCAGGGGAAAGATATGCTACCTTTTCTTGTAGTAAAATAATCACAACTGCATGAGACACTCTCAATGTGAGAGGGTGGAACAACACTACTGAGGCCGAAGCCTGTACTGCCATTGCAGCTGCAACTACTGCTTGTACACAGTGAGGTAAAGACTGTGCCACTGGGTCCAGTTGTGATGAATAGTAAGCAATAGGGCATTGCTTGTCCCCATGCTGCTGTGTTAATATTGATGTCATATAACCTTGCTTACAATCTACAGTTTGGAAAAAACGTTTATGATAGTTTGGTAATCCCAAAACTAATGAGGACACTATTAACTGTTTCAGTTTACAGAAAGCAGATTTTGCTTCTGGTGTCCATTGTAACAAATCCTGTGCTGCCATAGGCTTTTTATAAATCAGGTTAGTCAGCGGTGCAGATTCCAAGGCATAGTTTGGAATCCAGCTCCGACAAAAATTAGTCATACCCAGAAAGGACATCATTTCCTTCTTGGTAGTGGGTTTCGGTGCTTGCAAAATCGCTATTTTTCTGTCCTCATCTAATGTTCTACCCTCCTTGGATATTACATATCCTAGGTATTTAACTTGTTTTTTCCAAAACTGCAGTTTATTTTTGTTTATTTTATGTCCTTCAGTGGCTAAAAATTGTAATAGTACTATGGTATCTTGTTTACAATCTTGCTGGGTGGCGGCCGCCACCAGGATATCATCAACATAAAGCAAAATCTGACTACCTCTTGGTGGGGTAAATCCCACCAAGTTGCTTGCCATTTCTTGTGAGAATATTGTAGGACTTTCACAATACTCCTGTGGTAGTCACGTATATGTATACCTTTTCCCCTGAAATGTGAATGCAAACCAATACTGGCTGTCAGGGTGTATTGGTGTCGAAAAGAAAGCATTACTAATATCTACTACAGAAAAATATTTCTGTTGAGGTTTCAAATCATTCAACAGGGTGTGTGGGTCTGGCACCGTAGGTGCCCTTGGTATTACTGCATCATTTACAGCTTGTAAATCTTGGACCATATGCCACTCCCCATTCGCTTTCTTAACAGGAAATAAGGGTGTGTTACATGGTGAATCAGGAGATTCCACCAGCACCCCTTCCTTAAGTAAAGCTGCTATAATAGGTTTGTTTCCTACCTCTGCATCTTTTCTTAAGGGATACTTTCTCTTCTGTGGTCTAAATGCTGACTTTGGCGTAATAGTAACTGGTCCCGCTGTACGAATAAGTCCTACATCTGATTTTCCTGTTGACCAGAGAGTTTCTGGTATATTCTGTAAGGCATTCTCTTCCTCCTTTAATAGGAGTGCCAATCAGCTGTCTTTGCTAGACTGCAAGTGTACAGCTGGGTGAGTATGAGTTAGCCAATTAAACTTCTGCATTTGTATTCCCTGTTCTGATAGTTCTAACTCTGTCTGTTTATCCCATCTCGTGACTTTTTCTCCCAAGTCTACCCATTTCACATTTTTGACCTTGGTTAAGCTAACATGTGGCAATTGATTAGATTTATAAAGTGCAAAGAACTCCTGGGGCAATGAACAGCTGACTACACTGTTCCCTTCTGTGTCCAAGTACAGGTTACATAATATCAATCTGTTTGCATGGTTTCTAAACAATTCTTGCTCATATTCCTTATCAGGTCCTGATGTGTTACAATAATACAGAGTACAGTGCAACAAATATTATCTATCAATGTCAAGGGAGGGGAACTTGCTGACGTAGGTTCATCATCACTTCGGTCACCTCCCCTGGACCAGTCGTAACCAAGTCCTGGCTGTACCAATAAAACATTCCATCCTCCGATTGCACTGCAAAGGTGTCAATTTGTCGCTGTGCTTCCATACCCTGCATAGTTGGAACTACTGCTATACCAAATAGCTGCATAAGGTCTCTGCTCAAGAGGTTTACTGGGCATTCTGCAGAAACAAAAATTTTGCTTTTCTGAGTCAATCCTGAAACAGGATCAGTTATCACAATATTATGGGAGAGGGGCTCCCGATACAGCTGTCCATTAGCTGCTTTCACTAATATGTAATCAGGTGACTCTGAGTTCTCTGGCAGCTTGGAGGGATATATCAGGGTCCATGAGGCCCCTGAGTCACACAAAAATGTGACTTCCCTCCCTTCTACCAGGAGTGTGACTTCTGGTTTTGTGTCTGCTAAATAGAGCTCTAAGCTCAATAAAGCCAAATCCAATATTTCATTTTCTTCACTATCCGTAACTTCCTGCACTTCCTCTATTTATTCTGTCACATTCTCTACTCCCTCTATCACATTCTCATTTGTCCCTTCTCTGCTATCCCCTTCTAGTGATTCCTGACTATCATATAGTCAGTCCTCACCCTCCTTATCTTCCGTGGTTGCCTTCTTATTTTTCTTGCAATCCCTTGCCAAGTGTCCCTTTTTGCTGCATTTAAAGCACTCACCCCTTTTCTTTCGCCCTCCAAAGTCCTCTGATCATTGATCAGATTGTTTGTTTCCCTGGGCATTTCTCTTGCCCTTTTTCCCGGACTGTACTACATAAACTTCTGCTCCGTCTTCTTCAGAAAATACTTGGGCTTTCTTTTTCTTTTTGCTATTAAAATGCCTTTCAGCATGTCTAGCATATTCAAGCAGTGATTGTAATCTGCTTGTACGATGATCTACCATGTGTTTTGTAATAAAACTACTTATTGGTGCAATACTGCCTTTCAAAAATGCATTCTTTAACTGCTGCTCATATGGGGAATCATGTGTCTGGTCTTCAGGAACCTGCATTCCACAGTGGTTATTAAAACATTCTAACAGTCTGGCATAATATCTGTCAACAGTCTCACCTTCTTGTTGGATGCATTGATTAATGCAAATCCAGTCTGCCCTAGGCTTCCATTTCTCAGAGATTCGGTGTGTAAAACCTTTCATCCTGTTGTCTAACTCTGCGCTGCTATGTGGGAGGGGCCTGAATGCAATGTCACGGGGATTCCAGTCGCCACTAATCATGTGCCAATCTGGTCCCACAATTTGTCTGACTACTTTTTCTACCTCTTCTCCATTTAAATTATAACTCAGTCTCATTCCTTGCAAATCTTCTAAGAACTTCAGTGGCTTTCCGGATGTCTTCCAGAGTCCAGGGTCTATACACTAGAATAGTTGGGTCCTGACCTTCTTGCCCTGCCTGAGGATTAGGCACTTCTATAAGTGGGCATATTTCTTCCTCACTCATATATCATGAATTTCTACCCATTTGATATAACTCAATGTCCCCTTTTGAGTTTCCTGCCCGTGTTCGAGACCTGGTCTCAACGGGATCTCTAACAAACGGTTTCGCTTTTGTAATGTCTCCACTTGCAATGACAGCAGGATATCGCAGGGGTGGACTAATTTGTTCACTTGCCTCATATTCTGGTAAGGGAGGCGGAGGGGCTGATGCTATTAATAAGTTATTATCCTCTTTATCTAAAAACATTGCTTTTGAATTATTATTCTTTTGTTCCCTTCGGTTCACTTCCTCAATCCACCTGTGTGCCTGAGGAATTCCTAATTGACGTTGCTTCTTTACCCGACCTTTAGAATCGGTTTTAAGCTGTTTGACAAGTGAGGATTTTTCTAGTTTACCATCAAATTCATATTTATTAACCCATTTTGAGTAATATTTAATATTATCAGCACGCTGTGACTGCGTGTATTTCGCGTGTTCGGTTAACGGCGGATTTTGGGACCTTTTTGTACAATTATTACCCATTTTGTTCTACCCTTTTAATCATTACATAACACCTTAGTTTTACATGGTACCATGGATATTTTTATAGTCTCTTCAGAATGACTGCCTACCTGCTCTGTTTCCCTGAGCTATGACAAGACAGTAATCTTTCTGACCCTGACTTATAAACAAAGTCTCTAACAGACAAATACAAATCTAGTCCCTGATCTAAAACAGAAAAAGAAGGTATATTCACCTTACCTGAGCCTCCGTGATTGATCACCTGGTTCGAGTAAACCCGTCCTTCAGTCACAGATCAGAAAGTGGCTGGCCTTTTTTGTACGACAATTCAGTCGGAGGACTTTTCAAATAAGAAGAACTGATGTGGTTTCTTCCCCATACGGTTTCAAGCCACCTGGCCTGTCTGATCCGAGACGAAGTGAAGGGTTCCGGTCCGAAGGACCAATCTGTCAAAGGAAAAAACTTCAAAGACCAATACACGTAAGGTTCGGTTAAGGCACTTTAACTTACTTGCAGCAAGGAGACAAAAACATGCAAATACAAGGATTTGTCTCACTACTTACAGGAAGTATGTTCATTCTTATACTGTTTTACAAGACATGGCCTTCTAAGCTGACGTAATCAAACACAACTTTAAGCATTGTACTACAGCAGGTGTTACTTCAGATTTTCTGCTGACATGACTAAATTTGTGAGAAACTTTTTAGAAAAACAACCTGGCCTTGATGACCAGTACTTCGCTTACAAGCCTCTATTGTACAGTGTTACATTTCAAGGTACTCTTCTAATACAGATAGAAGCAAATGCTGATTGCAGTTCATATTTTCAAGCAGGCTTTGTCCTAATTATCTCTTACTTCTACAGCTGTGTATGTTCTCATAGCACAGTGGAACGTCTTGTCTGTGTTTCATATAAGCAGTATTGTTCTATTCATTATTTTCCTAACGCAAGCAGAAATCATCTGCTTCTCAGTAAATTTCCAAAGCACAAGCAAGATTTAGCTGACAATACAAGGTCAGAAAGCAACTGCAGTTTATACAGATTTATGCAGTATGAAATAGAATATATGTGTTAACTCTTTTAGGCTCTGAATGCATTAAGCATATTACCAATACACACATTAATACATATTTTTCTAACAATAATACTCTTACATACCAAGAATCACACATTGATCAGGACTGTAATGCAGCCCCTTGTCTATCTCATCAGTGCTACTACAGGGATATGCATTTATTGCGCATGCCACAGGGATAGTAGAGTGCTGGTTTGTCATGGCTCTCCTAATGTCAGTAACATCACTAAGTATTATACTGTATGGCCAGGTGTACTGTGTTTGGAGAATGTGGCCTCACAATGCTGTATCCTACAAATATACACAATTGCACACATACACACACTTGCCAGGACTCAGAGGGTAACCCATGCCTATCTACCCATTTGTACAACAGTGTTATGCTGGTACTGCAAGTTCCAGGTAGCCCATAAGGTGAAGAGTGTAACAAGGTACATTTAATGTCCATTACAGCAGCAGCCATTTCTAATTATGGCAATGGGGGTGTAGTATGTTAGAAGGTCCTCAGGGTATTATCAACTGCAGGTTTACAAACACACAGGCACTGTTATTCTCACAAGTGCACACTGACACATTTGTCAGTACTGGGGTCCATAGATGCAGGTATTCCTAGCTGTGTACCAGGATATTGTCCATGGAGAGATGAGAAGAGTAGGGGATATGGGTACAGTGGTATCATGCCACCTGACATTTGTCATCAGGCCATCTATCAACTGATGCCACATGAGTGATCCTCAGGGTGTCAGTTAAATTCAACATCCAATCATCTGGCTGTCTCTTTCAGAGGGACAGTGAGGTGCTCCAATTGGCATCTATGCAACGTATATTACATGACATGGCCAGTGTCTGGGTTGCAGACCTGTACCCAAGCATATTCCATTGACTGTGGTAGTCTAGTTGAAGTATCCATGGCATGTGGTGCATACAGGGTGGGGTTTCCTAGCTGTGGCATTCATAACACAGCTGGGCAGACATGTCAGTGTCAGTCAAGCATAGACTGCCTGTCAGCAGCCAGAATGGATACCTGACATCTCCACATCTATACAGAGGACAGACAGAAATCAGCTAGCCAACAGGTTATGCATTAGGATTAATGTTTTGACAGATAGACGTCTGACACTGATAGGTATGCCATTACTACATGACCCCAGCCCTCAATGACATGTCCTATACACATAGTAGTCTACAGTTAACATCCACATACAAGATCAATATCCAGTAACACACAGCTCATACACCAAGAACATGATAGTCAATATTCAGAGTTCAGCTTTGCATGCAAGGGTGTATGGTTCCAGTACTACAATCTGCATTCTACTCTTACTTGGGAAAGCACTGCTAACAGTAGTAACATAATGATACAATACATGCAAGTGTGACTGCATATAACCTGGGATACTACCCCTGTATGAAACACATACAAAAGGAAAAGATTGTTGTACTAGCCATATATATATATATATATATATATATATATATATACTCAGGTGCCCCAGACAGTATCTCACACCCCAGGTGTAAGCATTGCTTCAATATAATGCTAAGCAGATTTGCGCACTGGTAATCAAAGCCTACACGGTGTAAGTGGCTTTTCATTTAACTGTACGTTAGCAGTGTTTACCGTCTGGCAAACCCACACAAACCCACTTAAAGCTGCTCAAAATTGCCTTAATCACTCTGTATCCAACAGTCCTTGTTCTGCCTAGCAACAAAATAAACAGCCCTTGCAGGTCTTGAACCCAGGACCCTGTACACTATAGTCACAGCAGTTAATCACTAAGCGTTAACAGCTCTGAAAATGGTTGTTGTTTTTTCCAATATATCTGTCAGTACAACTACTGAATAGTAGTGAACAACAGCTTTGACTTCTACAATTGTGTAGCACTTGTTAGTGATATTAGTGTTGAATCAAGTATGTTGTTATATCTAAATATACACATATCAGATAAATATAGTGTGATACATCTGGGAAGGTATATACAACAGTCATGCTTACACATAAGGATATATATATATATATATATATATGTATATATATATATATATATATATATGGATCACCTTCAGATGCCCGAAATCGCGTTTCGCCGACACACAAATCACCGACACCAAAAGACCGACAACAAAAAATACCGACAACGCAAAACACCGAATACCATTACACCAACACACTACACGTAAACAACACAGTACACTACATAACATATCCACTATCCCTAACCCAAACCCTAACCCTAAGGTCCGATACTACCACACACTTACCCTACCTGCACCCTAACCTAACTCACTTACCCACCCCAACCCCAAGATCCGACACTACCGCACACTCACCCTACCTGCACCCTAACCCTAACTCACTTACCCACCCCTAACCCCAAGGTCCGACACTACGCACACTCACCTACCTGCACCCTAACCCTAACTCACTTAACCCACCCCTAAACCCACAGTCCCTCACTATCGCACACACCCCTACCTGCACCCTAACCCTAACTCACTTAACCCACCCCTAAACCCACAGTCCCTCACTATCACACACTTACCTGTCCGCTCCCTAACACTAAATCCCTCACTCTATCGCGCACTTACCGAGTCCGTCGGTTCTCACCTTGTCGGTCATCTGCGTTGTCGGTGTTTTCACCCGGATTCCGTGTCGGCAAAACGCGATTTCGGCATCTGAAGGTGATCCATATATATATATATATATATATATATATATATATATATATATATATATATATATATATATATATATATATATATATATATATATATACATATATACAGACATATATAAAATATATATTATATATGTACATATATGTGTGTGTGTGTGTGTGTGTGTGTGTGTGTGTGTGTGTGTGTGTGTGTATATATATATATATATATATATATATATATATATATATATATATATATATATATATATATATATATATATATATATATATACACACACACATATATATATATGTATGGGTCCCATACAGAACGCCGACAGCTCACAATGCCGACACCCATATGGCCGACGCCATATGGTCAACATTCAGAATATCGACAATGGGGAAACACTATCTCCCAATAGTGCGGAATGGAAACATTTCCATTCTTGCACTGTAGTGCGATCTCAGAGTTGGTATATTAAAGGTACAGGGATGTGTGAAAGTGGAGCCCCCCACGGGGGGGTGCAGGGGTGCTAGCACAATAAGGAAATTTTATTTTCCTTTTTGTGAAGTTCTGGCGCTGTCCATATTGTGAGTGTCGACCATATGGCATCGGCCATATATGTGACAGTGTTTTGGGCTGTCAGTGTTCTGTAGGTGATCAGTATATACACATATATATATAAAACATATACCCATAACATGTACTGGAGTCATACCTCAGCACCAATAGTCACAACCTCTTAGTGCAAGGCGATGTTGTGTTAGTATTGCAGGTATAAATGTAGAATGCTGCTACAGTAACAGGGGTTATGTTAACAGATGATGACATGTTGTGTGGGAAGTCACTTTTGATACTGACATGTATGCCATCAGTTGCTGACAGACACCATAAGATCATCATAGTGAAGAACCACACAAATCACAGTAATAATCCTGTGGAATACAGCAGAGATATCACCAATAAACGTGGACAGTCTGACACAATCTGGTCAGTGCAGAGGTATACACAGAACTCCTTAGTGCAAGACGTGTGGACCAAGCCTGACAAAGTGGATGTTTACAGCACAAAATACTGGAATAGATAAGCTCACACAGTTGATGCATTCACACACTCCTGTCTGTCCTAACACATATAAACCGGTGGAACATAGGTCCCAAGCCCACATACTTTCCACTAGTTTGTGACATATATCATTACACCATCCCACTGCTTTTTCAGAAATACACAACAGTTATGGTGACCAAGCAACAGTACATCTGATAAATATCTGGACATAACATCACACTAGGTAAATGCACTGAGCTGCCAGGTATGTCAAAAAGCACTGTGCAAACTACAGGCATACTGCCACAACACTGACCCAAGTTTCCTATGGCGGAATACACATGTACTTGCAAATATAACAGGCACTACAGGCATGCATCAGCATGGAGTAACAGAAACCACTGTGAAAGTGCATACCCACAACCAATCTGAACACAGTCACAGTCACATTATGGTAAGCCTAAGTAATATTACAGTATATGGACTGTGTGAACAAAACCACCCTCATATCAGCCACTCACACAGTAACCCTACATATACTGGGCCAATACCCAGTGTAGTCTGATGCCTGACTCTGGTATGGGTCATGTGTCAGTCTGGTCCTACAAACATGTACACTGATAGGGTACCATAAACTTGAGCAGCATGCAACATCACACAGAACAGGATGAGGAACAATGACATCTACCACAGTCTGTACACAGGTCAAGTAACATATTCACAATACGCACTCTGTCAAAAATCACCATAAGTACACAGACCTCACTACTGGGCACACTACAACAGAATGTCCAGGTTTTGTCCTCAAATATAAGGCCTACTATACATAACATGTCTAGCACTCTGATATCTCACTGGCTTGCTATCATGTATGATGTCAGTAAATAATGATGCACTGTACATATGTACCTCTTACTGCATGACATATGGACAAAGGGTGAAAGACTTGGGGGACAGAGACACAAACACAAGGCCAATATTGACATATTGCTGTGATAAACTGAGACATTTCCTGGTGTAACAGGGTTTGTTGTGACATATCTCTTCTGAGGGATATGAACTCAGTAACTCACATGGATGTCACCATGTACTGACTGCAATCATCAGAATATGCTACTGCATATCTAAAGATAGGAAACGTGTGAGTAACACAACACATGTAAGATTCCAAGCTCTAGACAGTCTGCAGATAGCCCTACAGGTGAGAGTTTCCTCAACCACATAACACTGTCATGCCAGACTTGAAATCATGTAGAACAGTCATATCCACACAAACCCTGTTAAACCAACATTACTTCAAATGTAGAACAGCAAGACTTACATTCTGTCCCCATGTCTGGAACATCACCCTCCTGTTTGTTGGCCTGTGTCCACAGTGTATGTTGTAAGAGGTATTTCCAACTACCATCTGTGATGCTGTTTGTCAAAAACCCACATGAAGTCCTGCTCACAGTGAAGGAAAAGGTCCAATACCCTCATGAAGTGCTTAGTTATAGGAGTGTGTTTCCATGCAATTGGCTATAGGAATGATACCACAGCTGTTCCAAATGCAATTAGAAAGTGAGGAACTGCAATTCATGCACAGGCCATCAGCTGATCATGAGCATTCCTCACAAAACTCAAGCTGCTGACTATGCAAAACAGATGTACTTTTCCACATCCACCAGAGAGGGAGAGAGAGAGAGAGAGACATAGAGAGAGAGAGACAAAGTAAGAAAGGAAGGGTGCAAGAGAGCAAGAGCCAAGCATGTTTCTGTATTATCAGTGGGTGGAGAGTGGTATCTGGGTATTTTAACAGTTGCCTATATTGCTTACTAATCCATACTGTCACATAGTAATTGCATATGGCTGTACACATTTATGGCTGAGGATTGTCTACAACAACCTCTACAGTGTTTGAAAACTGTTGGCCTTGTGATGTGGACAATGGGACATACAGGTTCTCAATATAATGATGTAGCAAAATCCACACTGTAATGGATCCTATCACTCATTCCAACACCCACACCGGATACTAATGATGCATGCACAAACACACTTACCAATACTGAGTTTCAAACCTGTAGCTGATTATGTATTGTTATTACAGTGTTATGCAGTTATTGCATGTGCCACAGAGTTTATATGTTGGTGAGCTGTCCAAAGGTATCTTTGAAGGTGAGTGACATAAGCAACAGTGCTAAAGAAGGGATAAGGGAATTGTAGTACATGTGAATGTCCACAAAAACAAGTGTCAACAGAGACACACACACACTTTATCAGGGAAACACATACATTATGACAATTGGTAGGATCAAGATTAGAAACCCCTACCTAATTAGTTTACTAAACTACAGTGTTATGCAATTATCACAAGCACCACAGAGCTTATAAGGCTGACACTTGGGTTATTTCAAGGTGAATGACATCAGCAAGTGTGCTAAAGTAGCCCAGTGGGGGAGGTGTAGTAATTGTGAATGGCTTCAAAATCATTAATCTCCACACACACACAAACACACACACACACACACACACACACACACACACACACACACAAACACACACACACACACACACACACACACACACTTGCCAGTGCTGAGATGCATAGGTTCATTGCTCCGCAGGTGTGTAGTAGGTGAATGGGCCTGATGGCTGTACAAGGCTAGGCAAAGGGAGTAACTTGGCATCAAGCCACATGACAATGGTCTCCAGTGTGGCTCAGAGGTATAGTCCCTGAAGTGGTCCCCACAGGTGGGTATTGTATTGACCATCCACCCATCTGGATTACTATTGTGGGTGGCCAGTGATGTGCACTGTTTCCCATGTATGTGATCTATATTCCATAACATGGACAGTGTCTGGGTTGTGCACATGTCCCACACGCATGCTCTTTGACATGTGGAAGTGTACTTGAGGTCTCTGGGGCATGTTGTGTGTACAGATTGTTATCTTTTGATGTAGAATTCCTGACCTCATTTGGGGAGACCTGGCTATGGAACTGAGGTCATGCTTGCACCTACATTGACAGCATGATACAGGTATTCAGTGGAGTTAGTGGAGTCTGTCCATACAGGGCATGTGTATAAGGCATGGTATTCCCTTTGTGGGTTACATTTGCAGACTCTACAGTTGTTGCAGGCGTCCAGTGGGGAACATAGCAAAAGGACCACTGTAAGCATTTATTTGCCTACTGTAGGGATGAAACAGGGTACCATGTCCTTTTACTTGCTGGATAACACACACTCAGTCAGGAGATGTTACACATCACAATGCTTTCTGATGTCAGTGGCACTGTTGTGGTCAACAGGCATGTAGTCCACTGCAATCACACCATAGTTGCTATCTGTGAGGCAATATGTAGGGAACTACCGATATAGTGGTTGTTGCATAGCTAAGTATGTTTGTGCATGTGACATGGGTGGAGAGTGTTCCCTGAGTAATACAAGGGTTGCCTATATTGTTCACCAATCCATAATGTCATATGTAGGGCAATGGATTGTCTACACCAGCCTCTCTGGTGTTTGCCATCTGTTGTCCTTGTAAGGTGGACATTGTGACATATAGTAGGTCCACAATAATATAATAATTTAGCAAAACCCACCCCACAATGCCTCCTGTTATTACACAATCACAGCAACCGACACACAGGATACTGATGACAGACACACGCATACACTTGCCAGTACTGACAGTCATTCCCCTACCTAGCTATGCATTGCTACTACAGTGTACGCATTTATTGCACATGCCACAGAGCTTATTGGATGGAAGTTGTCCCAAGGTACTTCTAAGGTGAAGAACATCACCAGCCCTTGTAAATACTGGCGTTGGGTGATGTAGAGGGTGACAGATCCGAAAAATAATTTTACTCTAATCACATATTTACATTTGCCAGAGGTGAGGTTCAAACCTCTATCTAACAATCTTTATGGACCATTATGTTACACATTTACCACAATGCACTACTGACCTGACATGGTTTAGGCTTGACAACAGGTACTTGTAAGGTGGATGATATCTGCAGGACTGCTAAAGTCAGGCTCTGAGATGTGTATTGGCTGTAAATGTGGCCAAAATCTTTGAAGTACACACATACATATGTACACACACACAAACACTTGTCGTAGATGAGATTCAAACCCATACCTGTGTAGTTTTTGCTGTAACATTGTTCCGCATTTATGGCACACACCACAGAGCTTTTAGGGGCTGGCCCTTGTCCAAAGGGGTATTTCAAGGTGACTGACATCAGCAAGCTTGCTAAAGTAGAGCAATGGGAGGTGTAGTGACTGTGAATGGCCTCAAAATCATTACTCTCCACACACACACACACACACACACACACACACACACACACACACACACACACACACACACACACAGAGTTTCACAGTTGCTATGTCTGGGATTAGAACTCCTACTTAAGTAGTATGTTACACTATAGTATTACACAGTTATTGCACGTGACACATAGCTTTTAGGGCTAGTCTTCTCTAAAGGTGTATTTCAAGGTGACTGACATCGACAGGCTTGCTAAAGTAGGGAAATGGGAGGTGCAGTGACCATGAATGGCCTCAAAATCATTAATCGCTACACACACACACACACACACACACACACACACACACACACACACACACACACACACACACACATACACACACACAGTTGTCATATATGGGATTAGAACTCCTACCTAGCTAGTATGTTATTCTATAGAATTATGCAGTTATCGCATGAGCCACAGAGATTATGGGGCTGATAATTGGGTTATTTCAAGGTGACTGACATCAGCATGAGTGCTAATATGGGCTATGGAAAGTGCAGTGTGTGTGAATGGGCCATAAACCATTCCTCTGCAAACACACACACAACACTCAGTCACACATAGCTTTACATTTGACAGGACTGGGTATACAAATACTAGATGAATACCGATTTGTACTGTCATGTTACACAGTTATCACAAGCACTACAGACACTATATGGCTGAGCGCTGCCAAAAGCAAATGTCTACAGTGATTGACAATGGCACATCATGTGATAGTGGCAAATTTGATGTGTGGTGGGTGGGACAGGCCTCATGATGGCAATCTCTTTGTCACTGTCTGCCTCTCTCTTCCCCACATCTGTGTGTCTGTATGCTTGACCTATTATAATGTGTTGGCCTTGGATATGTGTGAGTATTCCTATCCAATGTGTGTGCAAAGCATGAATGGTGTGCCATGTGGTGTGTGTGCACAGACATCTGCAACTGACAGATATGTATAGTCCACTGTTGTTGTCAGACATGGGCTTCATTTCTCTAAGTGTTGGAGCATGCCCAGTATGACCTTCTGTATTGAGTGTTTGAATCCATTCCAGGTAGGCTGTACTCCAGTGCAGGATTCTGTGTTCTACATCTACAGCTAGCAACCTCTTTTTGCAGGATATCTGTAGATAGGTTGACAATATGGAGTCACACTGGGTGAAAGATAGCGGGATACTGTAACTATTGCTGTCTGTGTTGCTTGTGTTACATGATTGGTGTTAGCAGAGATATTCAGACATGTACTGTTTTACACTATGATGTATTATGTCATCAACTGCCAACAGATATACTTATTTGCGCATAGTTATTTCCTGGGAAATACAAGATGAATGAAGCTGTGCCCAGTATTGTGGTCTGCAGCCTACATATTCTTGCACACGCATGCCATTCTGGAGGGGTAGCTGCAGACACTTGTTGATGGATCCATGTAAATGGTCCAACACTTTGGTACTGTGGTGGCTGAGCATCCCCTGCTTGTACATTTATCGACATAACACATTGGCCATATCCTGCTATGGCCATGCCTCTCAGCTGTACAGATTTACCCAGGTTACCCAGAGGCAGGGCTCATATATCTGGTCAGTTCCCCTTCACATTGTGGTTTATGAGTGGGTTTGTAGCCACCAATTACTGAGTTTGCAGGCAGGAGTAGTATGGACGTACATCAGAGTTTCAGACTTCACACACTCCATGACGTCCATGCTTCTACACCCCCACTCTGTTATTCTATCCTATTCCTAACATTATGCTAGTGATATCTGCAAAGTAGCCCTATAGTTGTTCCTTCATCCCAAAATTATTTAGGGGTTGGTCCACAGTTCATGCAGTAGGACATGGTGGGCATGCTACTGGGATTTGTCGACATGGCCTTGCATTTGTGTTCTGTGGGCTGTGTTATGTTGTTAGTTGGGACCCCGTGAGATAACATACATTGACAGTATGGGTGAGGCACAGGTCTTTGATAGAAGACTGTAGGGCATTTGGTAGTGATGCAGGCCATCTGTAACAGGCCAGTGCATTCTGTCACTCCTACAGTCCCAGGCTGCAAGCCACTGGATTTCCCTGGGGTGACAGGGTAAGTGTGTGAGGTGTTAATGGCAATAGCTCCTGTCCATATTAATCTATTGGTCTGGAGGCTGGCAGGGTGCTGCTTACAGCTAGGGACACACCTGCATGGGACACCTCTTCAGCATGCTGAATTCTGTGGGTATTCCCATACAGAAGTGCCAGCCATACTGTATTCATTCCCAACAGCAGGGATATGACCTGTGATAAACCTGTGGATGATGGTGGGGTGAGCTGAGTGCATGTGTGATATGGAGGCTTTTTGTAGTTGACTCACAGATATACCTGGGACATTCCTCTTATGCTGTCTTGTGCAGGGACATAGGCAGTCTCTCATTACTTTAAACTGTGCCTTTTGTGGTCTGTCAGTGACTGGCCGGACTACATCAGTATTCCATACTACACAGACAACTAATGTGCTGATAACCTGTATGTACAATTCCAAAGGTGTGTGCAGTTGACAGTTACATTTTATGTACTCTGTCTAGGGTACTTCCACCTGTGTACTGTGTGCATGTTTGGGCCCACATTCATGGCATGTCCATCTTTCAGATGGTGACAGATATTGACATCTGAACAATGAGAATGGATGACTGCTGAATTGGGTCTTGCTGGGATGCATTGTGGTTGGCACTGCAGTTGTCAGAACATGGTCCTGTCATTGACAGTACTAGACATAGGCCACCAGGACACAACCCTCCATGCCTACATGCTGACCACTTCCACACAATGTACAAGACACATCAACCTAACACACAGAGCCCTGCATATTGTACACATGCAACAATCTATCCTGTAAATTGGGCCAGCTCAGGTAATCTGTGCTCCACTGTTATTAACCCCACTCATACATGTTACTACATTTCTACATAGGATTGTTGGGGGGGGGCACACCTGACAACTGTAAACATTTGCTATGACTGTACTGGTATTTCAGGTACTCTTTTGGCTTCCATTTCATTTTGTATACTGACCTATCATACAGACTAGAGGCATATCAGTAGTGTACAGATCTTAGGTTTTATTGACCAACATTTCAGTTTCAGACTTCATACCCTGCAGAACTAACATACAACTGCCTGACCTGTTGTAGTCTGTCTGTGTACGTCTGGAGGGGGGCAGTTACCATTGCCATTAATTGGAGGCCTTAGCATAGTCTTTCTTTATGGTCATCTACACCTGTCCTGCTGGCTTAGGCTGTTGTTGGGTATGTGAACCTCACTGACATGCATGTGTGTGTCCTATGGACACACTTTGGGCCACAACATGTGCTGCAGTGGGATTTGTCAACTTGTCTAGTACTGCCTACTTTGTTGACACCAGTACTTGTTATGGATTCCATGCTGCCCATATAGGTGTCCAATATCTGCTGCCATCACATTCAGCCACGTGATTCCCTTGCATGTTCACATCCATACCATAGCTACAACTAGCAGAACATATTTCTCCATTTAACAATTGATAGGAAGAGTGAGTTACTTGTGGCTGTGCCAGTATTGAGGATGGTGATGGAGGGCTGACTATGTCAGATGCACATAGTACACTCCCTATACATGGTAAAGCACAGGTAGTTTCATGTTTGGCATCACTTTTACTGTATATGTAAGTCAGAGAGACATGTAATTCCCTGGGTTCCTGCCGTGTCAGTGTTATGTGCTATGCATTGCCTCTTCGCCAAAGCCTGGGCATACTGGGCATGCCTCCTTCTGCCTACATGGGCAGGCTCAGATTGCTCCTCCTCCGAGTCACTCTGTGCCTGTGCTGGCCTTGGCAATGGTGGGAGGCTGTGTGGCCCTGCCCCATACTGTTCCTGCTGCAGTTGTTCCTGCAGGATCATATTGTGTAGCATGGCACATACAATGAAAATTGTGTACATGTAGCTGGAGAGTACTGCAAGGCTCCAGCAGATATGTCCAGGCACCAGAACCGTGACTTGAGCATCCCAAACACACACTCTATTATGATTCTTGTTTGTACGTGTGCATCATTTTGGAGTTCTTGTTCAGGTATGTGTGCATTTCTGATGGGTGTCATCAGCCACTGCTCCAGTGTGTAACCAGCATCCCCCACTAGTGGTCATATGGGATGGCCCACTGGCAAATCTCTGGTACAGCTGTGTCATATGCCAGATGTGGGAATCATGATAGCTTCCAGGGCTACCAGCACACACATTCATTATAATGCCATGAGCATCACACAAGACCTGGCAGTTGATGGAGTGGAAGCCCTTGTGGTAAATGTAGACCATACCTCGCTCGCCATGTGGTGCTTTTGATGTGTATGTGCATGCAGTCTATACGCCCACTACCTCAGGGTATTCTGCTATTTGGTGGAAGAGACATATATTGCTGGTCAACACCTCATGGGTGTTGAGGAAATATATGTGCTCACTGGCAAGTGCTGACATGGCATCCAGGAATTGGTGGAGTACCCTGGATGCTGATGCCTGTGAGATTCCCATGATATCCCCAGTTGGGCTTTGGAAGGTACCTGTGGCTAGTATTCTTAAGTCTACACATACCTTGGTATCCACTGGGATTGGTTCCCCTCTGTTGGTTTTGTGTGTGAGGCGTGGCCGGCACAGCTCAACAATTTGCTGTAGGATGTCCCTGTCCACCCTATAGCGCTCCACTATCTCCAGTTCATGTAGCCCCTGGTAGGTTACCTTGGGTCTGTACTCTCTTCTCCTTCTCCTCACTGTGGGTTGGTGGTCAGTATTCTCATCCTCACCACCATCAGCCTCTTCCACATATTGATTTATGAGAGCAACAGCAGCCCCTATCATTTTGTTAGTTTTGTCAGGTAAAATTTCCCATCTGTGTACACCGGTGGTGTAGTTTGTGGGAAAAGCCAGAGTGAAAGGTGTTTGCATAGTTTATAGTAGTGTGCGGGGCTGGGCTGCTGCCTGTGCAATTGGCTGATTCTGATACATTTCACCTGCCAGCTATGCTAGTTCTCCTTGATTGCCTTCCTACTGCTGTTTTCACTTCCCATTGCCTTCCTGTTTATGCCCCGAGGCACACCGCACATACCCAGTGCTCAGATATGAACAGAGCTGCTATTTCCTGTTTTTTTTTTTTTTTAAACCCAGTGCATGGCATGCACACCCGTTTAGACAATGTAAACACTACTAGGCAGTCTCAGACACACCCCCTTCCTTAGCTGTGCTTAGCTAAGGGAAAACACGTGCCACAGAGCTCCAATAAGCTTACAGCATGCATGACACTCCCCCTTATGAGGTCATCTACCTCTTAGGCTTGTACCATGGTGTTGCTGCACTTACATGGTTGGGTGCTAGCTAACACTGAAGGGATATCTGTGATTCAGTATCATTCCCCTCATTAAATAAAACTGACTGCTAATGCATGGTTACAAGACTGACACTCAGCCTTCACCCTAAGCAACCACTATTCAATGGTATTGTTGTCTTCTGCATGCCATTGACTATTATGGCAGAATGCTGATTTTGGTTTAAAAGCTTATTTCCAGCTTTTTTTTATTTTCGGGCCATTCCTGTTTGAGCACCACTGCCTTACTCTTAAACGGCCGAAATCGGCCAAAAAAAAGTTATTTTTTATAATTTTGCAATTATTTACCATGCCAATGGCCATCTATTTGGCCATTGGCATGCCTACTACATTGAATACATGCTTTCTTTGGAGCTGTCATGCCTCCATTTTATAACTTGCAGAAATGCATTTGATTAGTAGCCGAACACATTTCTGCAAGTTACACTATTTCTGCATAGACACCTGCCTGCTTCCTGGATTACTAATTCACCTCACTTGCATGGTTTTCACCTGCAAATGGGGCAATTAGTATACAGAAGCTGTGTCTGTACAGGAATAGTGTTGGAGCGCTCGTGCACATCCCGGGAGCTCATTCCTGGATTGCTCATCGGCCATTTTGTGTGCAGCAGCTCTTGTACTATTCCTGCACACTGTGCAAAGCTTGCTGAATCCTGGGGTATATTAAATATGTAGTCCCACAAAACAGTAACATTTCTGAACATTCTTTGCATTTACAGAATAATAAATGGATTTACATTGCTTCTCATTTGTTACTTCTGCTTAACGTTTTTTATATATGTGAATCTTTAATTTGAAACTAATAGGTTTGTTATTTCTAACCCTACAACATTCATATGAAGTGATATTACCGTTCTACTTATAAAGGTGAAAGCAGCATGATATATATGGCCATGTGAAAAAAGAACGATCTGCAATGAAAACATTAAGCAGACGATCCCAGGTCACGCCAGGAAGAGGGCAATTTGACCACTGGGCATATCCGGTCATCAAATAAGTAAAATAAATTAAATAAATAAAATTTTAAAAAAAATAAGCTGCATGGAAAATTACATGTAATAACTAATAATTATTAAAAACTTACAACCATATAACTAACTGAAAAATGGTGGGCACAGTATTTCTTTATGATAGCAGTAACTTTTAAATAGTTTGCTTTTGGATTATTCATTTTTCTACTTTAAATAGTGTGCTATTATGCAATGTTTTATTGTTACTGTGTAAATTATGTAGCATTTTACAGTGAAAACTTTTCACTCTAGTTCCCTTCTAAGAAACTGACTTCATCCAGGAGGGTTCCAAATATAATCGATCAGCCATTCATTCAATAAGTATTATCTTCCTTCAACTGTCTTACTCCAAAGACATTAAAAAAAGAATTTTGTTATTGTTGAGCTGGATTACAAACATATTTGTTTGTTTTCTTCTTTAATAGATGTTCCATTCTTCTGTACTTCGTTAATATGCTACAGAAATGTTAAGTTTGCATACTCCTTTTATGGCAATAAACAATATTTAAGTTATTCTATTACTCTTCTTGACAGTTTGTAAGAAATATTTTATGGGTTCATTTTGTTTCCATTATTCAGTATATTTCAAACTGCCAGCTGGCACAGTTTTTATTTATGTTCATATCTGCAACTGTGCAGTATAGCGATGAATAATAGCCTATGATCCTAACAGCCAGCTAGTCATTATAAAATGTAAGGCACATTTTTGTTCATGTTTGTGTGCATGTGTTCTTTTTGTTTTTACTTGCAGTTTATCACTACTGAAATATGTTAAATAACTTACATTGGCTATAGATAATAAACAAATGTTTAACCAGATGCATATAAAAATGTACACATCTTACAGTATATTACTTTACTATGGTTACTGCAATTTTAGTGCTTATGGTAGCTTAGTATTAGGACAAAACCTGAAAGAATGGAAGGTGTATAGTATCAATTATACCACATTTACAACATAACAGAGGCAGGCATACCATTGCTGTGCATTTGAGATAAAAACATATGCAACAGCATAATGTGGCAGAAAGTGATGAGGATTACAGAAAGGAGTTTTTCATTCACTGCAAAACACATACCAATTCAGCAAAATCCAATGTTGCACAAAGAAGAGTACATTTGGCAACCTGCATATCATTTAATAACACTGACGTCTTCCAGAGTATTCATAGACTGACAACAGTTGTATTTAAAACTAGATGCTGATCCAAAATGGAAAGGCTACCAGAATATATATACATATACAAACACACACATACACACACACACACACACACACATATATATATATATATATATATATATATATATATATATATATATATATATATATGCCAAACAAGCAAAATAAAAAAGTTCCATGAGTTTTGAAAAATGGAAATTTAGTCGTAAGTACAATAAGCTGCTTAGAAAAACAATTGATGAGGATAAAGCAGAGCAAATGAGTATAGAGTGTTTAGTAATGTTTAAGCATTATATTCCTGACAATAAACATGATGCAGAAAAATAAACCCATACTTTTAAATTATGGAAATTTTAACTCCAAAGCAAGAAAACATGTATGTGGTCCCACGAGGTATCACCTATTTCCAAAAAAAAAAACAAGGAAAGAAAAAAAAACTCTACTAGAATTACTGATATGACTGGTAGCTATATAAATTTAACAGCTCAGCTTGGCCTTATTAAACTTCTTAGCTGGGCCTAAATGCTTCTTAAACTAAAAATGCCTAGTTCACTAGAAGTATGTTCAATATGCAGGGTGATGTGGGAGCATGAGACCAACAATCAAGTGCATATACTCTAGCTGAGCATGGTAGGTGCACAAGTGAACACCCATCCTGTGATCAGCACAGCAAGCATTGTATTGTTGGAAAAGGGATCAGGTGGATTGCAGGCTTACCATACAAAGATTCTACTGGTCACAAGGATGATATAATATTGGTTTGATTTTCCAACCTGCCCATTGAAATATTTCTGATTCCCCTATTAGGTTCCTAGGTTTATGCTAGGCTAATGACCACCTGGGTTTGTGTAAGCTTAGGTATGTAACCCAGCCCAAATGTTGTCCCTCAGTACCTGGGACACCTATATGATGGTATATGTTAGTCAGGAGTTTCCAGAGTCATAGGTTCATAGATGTTTGGTAGGCTAAAGACCACAATGGCCTTTTTAAGCCTAGCTATGCATCCCAAATCTCTGACAAGTTCTAGTACTTTTGATCAGTGTAAGCAGTGGCTTGAGAAATGAAACATTTACAAGCAGGTTCCTTTAGATGAACCATTTACAGGTTGCCTGCACTTAACCTTATAAACTGTAGTTGAAGAGTGCCTCAAGTGGTCCTGCTAAGTCATGTTTTAGGCTATTTAGAAGACAATGAGGACACTGCCAGATCCCACTGAGGCAAAGTTTTTGGCCTTAGCAAACACCACCAGGACCTGCTACCTGTTGACAGTTTGGGGGTATGCTAGAAATGATTTCACTGGGGGTATTGGGGAGAATGGGGGTTGATGTTAGAGATAAATTTATTTGCCAATAGATTCACTATGTCACCCTGGTCAATGAAAGTTGTGACATTTCCGACCAGTGTTGCACACTGCTGAATGTTACTATTAAGGCTCTTGACATAGCTGAAGAAAGCATTTTGATTGTCCTTAGCCTGGGAGGCTATCTTGAACTTGCAATTGACATTGTTTGACTTTATTAGACTTCTTAGTTTCTTGTTTAGTTACATCAGAGAGCTCTTGTTTTTATGAGAATTACTCTTTCTGATTCTGTCCATGACCTTTTTCTTTTGTTATATCACTGTTAAATGACGGATTCTACCAGGGGGGTTTGCCTTGGTGTTAGACTTGGGCTTACTTCCTGTAGGCATGGCAGCCTCAATGCAGCCATTTAAATGTTTATACAGGGTTTCTGTGAATATTTCTGCATAGGTAGCTGTGTTGTCACGGCTAGGGGGAGCCTTGAATTTCGACAAACTGTGATGATGTGAGGTTTTGCCATTTGTACCAGGTAGAATAGGACAGTGCATGTGTAACATATGCCAGCATAGTTAGCTGGAGTTTTGTAAATAATTTTCACCATCACCCTGACTTGTACAGATGCTTGTGTTAGGAATGTAACAATAGTGTTATTTTAACTGATTAAATGTTTATGTTTAAACAAAGAATTCCATAATTTTCAAATACTGCAGCAGATCTTACAAAAGCTCTATGTGTAAACTGCGCCAGAGTCATGTGATCAAATGTGATGTCATTCTATAACCAGCACTGAGGGGATGGAACTCAGAGATCAGCTTGTTTTGTTTTCTTTGGAACCTAATATTAAAATCTATGACTTTTATCACAGTCAGTTCAGTTAGAGAAGTGTAAGAGGGTAGAACATCACCTTGCATTTTGGAAGTAAGCAACTAAGCATCTAATCTTGCCTTGCTATATTAATTGTCAGACAGGGAAGAATTCTTCTTTAGACAGTCAGGAATGAGAGTGAGATTAGCTAACTATTGTTTTTCTGCATCTGCTTGAATCTGTCCAACTGTATTATTTTTATTTCTCCCATGATTGAAACTCTGATGTTTATTGTACTTAAATATTTAATATTTCATGTTTTCTATTTTATTATTTATTATTAAATATTTTATATCTTTTATTGTGGCTGGTCTTTTACAGATTACTATTAACATCTTGAGAGTACTTGTGCTTGTTCTAGTGATGCCTTGGCCACTCCGAAAAGCCTTGCTGCTTGGGTTATACTCTACCATTTATGTTAGTATTGATTTTACTCAGTATAATTGGACACCCTTGTAAGGGTCTGACAATGACTGATTGGTGACAGCATCATTATCTTATTGTCTGGGCATAAGGTGGCACAGCTAGTAGATCTGTGCCAGCCTTTCCCAAGAGAGAGAGAGAGAGAGTGTGTGTGTGTGTGTGTGTGTGTGTGTGTGTGTGTGTGTGTGTGTGTGTGTGTGTATGTGTCAGTCACTTGGAACTATATTTGAGGGAAATTGTGCTTGATGCACAGAGCTGCATTTGAAATACTATGTAAATCCATTCCTGTTTTTGTGATGGTCTCTCATCAGTGTTAGTGGTGAGGACTGAGTCTCCTTGATTACTGGCTCCATGGTAAAGAGAGTCCTAAATACTAGCTTTAAAGGTAAATATTACAAACTTAATAAGATGTAGTTTTCTTTAGAAAAGTTCCTTCCTGTTACGGGTTTAGTTGTTTTTTCTGTGTTAGTTTTATTTCAAAGGAAACAGCTTTGTAGTTTGAACTCACCAAAGAGAAAGTGATACAGGGGACGGTGAAATGCTCTCTCATGTTGGTGCATGCTAGGTCCAATCTGTATGAGCCTCTGACTGGAGTGTGCACTATCTGGTCCACAGTGTTAATTTTGCTATACAACAGGAATTATTGTGCCTGTGAGTTAGAGGCAGTGTACCCTCCCCAATCTATAGAAGGGTAGTTTAAGTCTGCCATGAGTATCATATTTGGTTGTATGGTGAGCACCTCTAGTAGGTATAAGTAGAAGTTGTGAATTTTGTGGATCATATAAGATGACCTGTAGTTGGCCAGGACATGGTAAGGAACCTTGTCTGTGGAGACTTGGATGTGGATGATCTCCAGGGCATCATGCTGTTTGGAGTTGTTTTTGTTACAAACATAGATCAAGATACCTTCAACTGTCCCCTGTATGTGCATGGCCAAAATGTGTTGGAGACACTGTAGCCTTCCACTGCCAGAGTACTTTTGGCAGCATTAAACCAAGTCTCAGTAACAGCACAGACATCCACATTTTCCAGAGTTAAGAGAACTTATAGGTTGTGGGGTTTCTTGTTTAGACTCCTACCTTTGAGCAGTTGCACCTTAAGGTTGCTTTGAGTTTCTTTTGGCATGTTGGTAGTTTTGTCATTTAGGCAGCGCCTAAAAAAGCTTTAGCAGGTGGATAAAGGTTTACCCAATATCTGGAATCTCAATTGGCACAGATGCAGACCATCCTTACTAAAGCAATGCGGTCTTTTAACCATGTCCTCCCATGCTGATAGATATTGGATCCCCCATCCCCCTGGCAACAATAGAAACTAAGCCAATTATTAAAATCAGCCATTTTCTGTTTATACTGTGACATCATCCGAGGTGAAGGTAGAATACTGCTCAATGCAAGGCACATATTTAAAGAGATCCATAATGCCTCTTTTCATATAACTCAGTGAGGTATGTCTCAGGCCATTTACAGCCATATGAACTATGATAGAAACATATTGGTATCTGTGGTGCAGTGAACCAAGTGAATGCATGATATTGTGGATCATAGCTCCAGATAGGCAACTAACCATTATCTTCCCCTTGTCCAGCCTGATGAGATGAGCACCTGTGTTTTGTACAATAGAATCCTCTATGACAAGAGTACTAGACATACCTCTCAACCTCTTAGAGCTAGAAATCTGGACAAAGCCATAAATAAAAGTGGGTCAAAGGCCAAAAATAGGTAAAATTTTTAAATATTGCTCTTATAAACTTAGAAAGTTGATAGAATAACAAGTTTTGCATTAGCTTTAATTTTCTGGAGGGTATGAGGTCTGAAACTCAAATGTCTGTCATTATTTTCTAACCTCAGTCTTTTGCCAAAAAAACCCCCACAATTTTATGAAAAACAGACCAAAATATGAGGCAAAAATCTAGATGTTTTGCAAAAATCTGCACAGTTTAGAGGTATGGTACTAGGTAAAGTGCTTTTTTGTCTTATAGGCTTTGTTCTTATGGGATCATTGGGTCTAGGCTTGAGCGTGGTATTAAGTTTTGCTTTTGGAATGTGCTTTAGTGATTGCTGAAGATAGATGCTACCATTTGATGGCTTTGGGGGTCTTTGAGGTTTGGAAGGCTTCTTTTTAGTGCCTCAGTATAAGAAGGCTTATGCGTGTGGTAAGCAGTATGTGTGAAGGATGTAATATGTGTGCATTCTTAACAGCATTGTTTGTAAACAAGAGTCTTGCCTCCAAGGAAGTTATGCATGTACATCTGACACACACTATGTTTGTTTAATGATTAAAAGGTTTTCTGAGTGCATGAGACAATTGCTACATTGTCTCAGGATGCCAATATCTACCAAACTAGCCCCTTAGACATTAGGAAATTGCATATCCCTGTTGGACAGACCTGTAATAGGGTAGGGCTATTATGGTTTAAGGAGCTAGTTTTACAGGGATCACTTGAGTGGTGTCAAGATTTAAGGCTAGATGTTAGCTAGTACTATGATCTGGTATTAAAGTTGTTTGACAAGCTAACTAGCTTCCTTAAGTTAGGTTGATGCAAAGCCTTTCAGTGTTACAGATTAAAGTCCTAAACACTAGTTATATAGGTACATTTTATAAACTAAACATTTGTTACTATACGGGGCATTGCTAACTGCCACTGCATGATGAGCAGCATCACATAAAATGCCTAAGATGAAAAATAACTCCTGTGCCTGCTAACCAATAAATGACTACACTTTCAGCTCCCTGAACTGCTTCCCACTCAGACTGAGACCAGGTATATACCTTCTATAACAAGATGGATTATCCTGAAATTCCTTAATATCAAAACACAGCAAAAGTAGCTCTCAAGTGCAGATTAACACCAAAAAAACCACTAAGCCCCTAAAAGCCACCTGGCTAATGAAATGATATAATACTAAGCCTCCCTGTATATTTCCCAACTCAGACAAACCAGACTACCTTTCTACTGCCACTAGAATTGCAGTTCCAGTCTTCTTAATGTAAACACACTTTGGTTGGCCAAAAGTGAAAAGGTACCAACTAGCTACACCAACTAACTGACACTTTAAGCTGACCTATTGGCCTGTATTGGCTTATAATGCTTTACTACTCCACTGTATTACTGTCTAACATGCTCAATTCAAAGTTTCCTCTCTTGTGGGTCTCTGCAGAGGGAAACCTTTATCTTCTGCCATCAATACTATCTATTTTTTTCTTTTCTTGTTGTACTAATTTTGCATTTATTTTGATTTTTTTTTCGTTTTTTTCATACTTATTTCAAATGTATTTATCTTGCATATTTTCTATACATACAAATATTTCAAGCATGGGCATTAATGCCTTTCTAGCCTGCCAATATACCAAAACACTTTTATTTTTTTTATTATTTATTTATTTTATTTGTAGTTGATGTACCAGGATAGTCCATTGGGCCCGAAGTACCCGTTTTCAATGGAGTCCTGGGGAGAAAAGCTCCAAAACAAAGTACAAAGAATTACAAGTAATTGAGGTTCACACTTTTAACACTTACAATCATATTAAACATATCATATTAAAAGCAATTATCAACAACAGTGGTAATAAGGCAATAATAGTGGTTGATAGGAGTAGTCAAATGTGGGTCTAAGTCAAAAAGGAGATGGTTTCATAGAGAAGAGTCTAAGTTATAAGTAGTAAAATTCTAGTATTCTGGTTACATTTTATATGTAAAGTATAGCATAGCAAATGGCAATAACAATTGCAATATGATGTATCTTGAAAAGAAAGTAGAATTTGAGACTTAAGGAAAAGTAGAATTTGAGACTTATTAGGAGTTGTTGCTTACTTATGTTAAACTAATTAAGAAAAGAGGCAGTTAGTAGGGGATGGGTTGAACTAGGAGAGATGAGAGCAGGAGCATTCCCAGGAGGATGATAAATGTGTATGCCGGGATTTTTTAAAAGCTGGGAGGTTTGTAGTAGTGCGGATGAAGGGGGGAAGGGAGTTCCATTGGCGTGCCAGGGCAAAGGACAGCAGGTTTTTTTCCTGGAGAGTGAAGAGGTTTGTACAGTTCTATTAGATTTTGGTTATTAGATCTTAGGAGTCTTTGAGGCATGTGCATTTTTAAGGTGGAGGTGAGTGAGGGACAGAGGGATGGTTGGAAAATGAGTTTGTGGGCAAAACTGAGCTGAGTAAAGGACAGATAGTTAGGAAGCTCAAGCCAGTTTAGTTTGTGGAGAGATACACAGTGGTGGGTAGATGCTTTGTGGCCAGTGGCAAATTTTGCAATTTTATTATAACATGTGGGCAGTTTTATTTTAAGGGATGATTGAAGGTTTGTTAGGATAGGAGCGCCGTAAAGAAGGGAAGGGATAAGGAATGTTGTAGCCAGAGTGAGCTTAGTAGTTGTAGAGAGGAAATGATTTTGGCGATAAAGCATGCCAAGTTTAATGTGAGTGTTTTTATCAGTCTCATATAGGAACGCTTAGCTTGCATTTTAAAGCTCCCAACAACGAATTCAGCAAAAAGTAAAAGATCCAACGACTCAATTAGATAAAGCAGGAACGTTCTTTTAATATATTCAGTTAGCGCTTTCACCCAACAAGGGCTTCTTCAGACTGTATAAAACATTTGAAAAGCACAGTCCATATATAGTTTAATCAATAAACCAATAAGCCAATAAAACAATTAATCAACTTTTTAAATTTTTTTAAAAACACTTTACTAATATAATACAGGGTATACAATTTATAAATCCATGATAATGATCAACCTGTATGTGTAAAAAACAAATATATACTCAATATTAAACATATATAAAAATAAACATTTAAACCTATTAAACGTTTCAGTTTTCAACACAAATGTTTGGAGATTATGAATTTTTAGATCTGATGTTATGCATTATATTAAGAGATATAGATGGATTTATAAAATAGGATTCTATAACTGTCATAACATTGAACATACATTATGTGTTATAGTACCATCTTCTGGACAGAATATGAATTACAAGCATTTGTGTTGAAAACTGAAACATTTAATAGGTTTAAGTGTTTATTTTTATATATGTTTAATATTGAGTATATATTTGTTTTTTACACATACAGGTTGATCATTATCATGGATTTATAAATTTTATACCCTGTATTATATTAGTAAAGTGTTTTTAAAAAAATTTAAAAAGTTGATTAATTAATTGTTTTGTGGCCATTGGCAAATTTTGCAATTTTATTATAACATGTGGGCAGTTTTCAAATGTTTTAAGGGATGATTGAAGCCGTTTGTTAGGATAGGAGCGCGTAAAGAAGGAAAGGGATAAGGAATGTTGTAGCCAGAGTGAGCTTAGTAGTTGTATGAGACTGATTATATTTATATAACTTTTAGGAACGCTGCATCTCCTGTGGAATACTTTTGGTGCTTTATTTTACTGAGTTTTTTTTATGTTTAGTAGTAAGTGGTTATTGAATGTGAGTTTGTCATCAATCTGGACCCCTAGTAGTTTGCTTTCTGATACTAGTTCAAGAGGTGTGTGGTTTTGGCTGATGATAGAGAATGTATTTTTGTCAATGGTTGTGTTTTTGGGGGGGTAAATATCATAAGCTTGGTTTTTGATGCATTGAGAGCAAGATAATTGTTTTTCATTCATGGTTCAGTGGTAGAGAAGGCATCTTGGGTTAATTTTAAGAGAGTTGGAATGGATGTGGCTGTGCAGATAATTGTGGAGTCATCTGCATATTGAACAAGTTTGGTGTGGGGAACTGAGTGATAGAAGTCATTTATGAATATATTGAAGAGGAGAGGGCCCAAGATGGAGCCTTGTGGGACTACAGTGGGTGTGTTCAGGAAGGGGGAGATGGCTGTTTTCCTTTTGACTGCTTGTTGCCTGTGGGAGAGATAGCTGGTGAACCAATTGATAGTGGCAGGGGAATGGTTTAATTTAGATAGCTTAGTAAGGAGAAGGCTATGAGATATAGTATCAAAGGCTTTAGAGAGGTCGAGAAGGAGGGTGGATAAAATACAGCCAGAATCTCTAGCTGCATTTACAGTTTCTAGGAAGGAAAGGATGGCAGTCATGGTGCTGCGGCTGGGTCTGAAACCATGTTGTGCGGAGGTTAGTAGGTTATTATCTAGGAGATAGGGGAGGAGTTGGAGATGGATGCATTTTTCTAAGAGTTTTGATATTGGAGAAGGGATGGTGATGGGGCGGAAGTTAGAGATGTCGTTGTTTTTGCCTCCTTTATGCAAAGGTATGATGAAAGCTTTTTTCCAGAGTATTGGAACATAACTTTCTTGGATAGATCGGTTTATTAGGATGCCAATAGGAAAGGAGATGGCTTAGGCAGCTATGTTAAGGAAGGATGAGGGTATATTATCAGGTGCATTAGTACATGGTTTAAGCTTTTGCAATAGCTTTTTATAGTAGAGGTAGGGATGGGTTTTAGGGAGAAAGATGGGAGATGAGAGGTAGGAGATGGGGGGGGTAGGAGGAGGGGTGTGGGCATAGAGGGTGGGTTGATATTGGAGAAGGAAGTGGTTAGTTTAGAGATAGAGTCTAAGAAGAAAGAGTTGAATTGGGTGGTGAGATTGATATTTGGAGCATTTGGGTCTGGACTTGGGTTTACTGTAGTGCCAGGTTTTAGGAGTTTGTTGATGCCTTTCCAGAATTGTTGAGGATTTGTTTTATGGTTGTTTTGAAGTGTGGAGAAGTACTTTTTTCGATCTATAGTAATAAGCTTTTTAACTTTGTTATGAAGAGTTTTGAATTTGTTAAGGTTAGAGGGGGTTTTGTTTCTTTGGTAGCGTGCCCAGGTTTTGTCTCTCAGACGGATGGCAGTTAGTGTGTTTTTTGTTAACCAGGGGGCAGTATTGTTCCATATTCTTTTGGTTTTTATGGGTGCAAAGTTATCCAGGAGATTTAAGAAATTAGTATTGAAGTAAGCTACAGCATTGAACAGGGGTAGTGTTTTTAGTGGGCCCCAATTTATTGATTTTAGGGAGTTTGAGAAGGTTACTGGGTTAAAGTTTTTTAGGTTGCGACTGCTAATATAGTTATGTGTTGCCTGTAGTGTACATGGAAGATGTTTGGTGAAGATAGGAAGATGGTCACTGAGGGAGTTGGGAAGAGTTCCACTGTCAGTATAATAGTGGGGGTGAGAGACTAAGATCCAATCTAGGGTACTGTCAGTGGAGAGATCTTTAGAGGGTCTTGTAGGTAGGTTAATGAGCTGAGAGTATTTAAAAAGGTTAATATGAATAGGGTGTGTGGAGGATTGAATGGAAGACCAATTAATATTTGTGTCACCCATGATAATAGTTTCATAGGTGATATTGATAGAAAGCCAGGATAGGATATCTTCTAATACTGAGACATTGTTGCCAGGGGGATATAAAGTGAAACCATGCAGATGTGTTTATGTTTATTTAGTTGAAATATAGCTAACAGTAGTTCAGCATTGGAGAAATTTGGAATGGGTTTGTTATAGGGGGTAATGGATAGGATGGAAGAATATAGTAAAGCTACCCCGCCACCTTTTTTGTGAGTTCTGTCTTTTCTGATTATTGAGTAGTTTGGTGGAAGAATTTGTGTCTTTTATATGAGGTTTTAGCCAGGTTTCAGAAACAGCTAAGATGTCAGGTTTGTTATGGAAAAGCCATGCGTGAAGATTAGGGATTTTATTTGCTATACTTTGGGCATTTAGAGAGGCTAGTAGAATGGATTTTGATATAGAGGTAGTGTTGATTGGGCCTGGGTTAGGTGCATGTCACCGGATAGAAGTATGGTTGTAAGGCATTTGATTAAGTTACAAATGTGTTTGGATTGTGTAGCTTGAATACTATTGTTTATTGGATATTTGTGGATACTGGAGCTTAGGAAGGGACTATAGAGTTTATAAGGAGAGGTTATTTTGAATTTAAATTTAAACTTGGTCCCATAATAAGTGCCCAGGCTGTTCTTGAAAATATCTAAACTAGAACTTGCTTTAATGTAATTTGAATGTCTGTTCCAAGCATCAGAGAACCAGTTATTACACTTCTCATTCCTATAGAATCTTCTACATAGGTTGTCTGATGATTCTCTAGTACTTTTTGATAACCCCAAACATTCCCAGAGGTAGTTGTCACTAAATGCTCTATATACCTGAATAAGATCTCCTCTTAGATATCTGTAAGAGACACTGTACAAGTTCAGATATTTTAGTCTTTCATAATAACTTAAATTTTCACATCTATGGATGCCCTTTGGTGTATTTCTGTTGTACACTTTCCAGTTTACACATGCTTGTTTTCTTATAGGGTTTCCATATTGTTATTCCATACTCAGGTTTGGGTCTAATGTGACTAACAAACAATGACTTCATAATTTTTGATTTCCTAGACTTTATAAATCTTTTTATACAACCTATAGTTTTATAACTATCATTAACCAGTTGGTTAATATGATTAGAAAAACTCATAGGTCCTTAAATATGAGTCTACAGTTTCAATCACTGTGTGCAGTATTAAATATTCACCCTTCAATTTGTCTTCCAAATCTCATAGTTTAGTTTTTTTATGTATTTTTCAGCATATGATTCTCCTGTGCCCAAATGGTCAATTTAGTCAAGTTATTTTGCAGACATGCCTTAACTGTAACACATGTAATCAGTGTACCCAATTTCAGGGCATCTGCATATAGACTATAGAACATCTCAGATGAAAAAGTTAGGTCTGAAAGATACCATCTAAACAAGTAAGGGCCTAGGACAGAGCCCTGTGGGACACCCTGACTGTAACCAAGGATTTCACCTGCCCAGTTGCTGTATGATACTTGCCATGACCTATTTGTAAGCTATGCAGCTATCCATCTTATCAAGAGTACATCAATATCTAGTTGTGCTAATTTACTGATCAGTGTTTTGTGTATGACCCTGTCAAATGGTGAAGTTAAATCTATGTAAATTACATCACAACACAATTTTTCATTCATAGCTGTTATTATATTGTTATAGAATATCATGTTTCAGGTGGTAATAGATCTATTTTCAGCATATGGATGCTGATATATGGTTTCAACTCCCAACCTATCCAGTTCTGACAATAACTTATCAAATATTACCTTCTCCATTATTTTTCCACAACATGAAAGTAGACTTAAGGGTCTATATGACTCTTGGTTTGTCCTACTCCCCTTTCCCTTAAAGACAGGTTTAATAAGTGCATGTCTCCAATCTTGAGGAATCTCCCCATATTTATATGACCTAGTGAATAACAGATATAATGGTACCGTAAGTTCTTGACGAAGTGCTCTCAGGTCATTGTTACTAATTCTGTCTCCACCCTGTGCTTTCTTTGGATCCAGTTTGCACAATTCTTTTTCAATAAAATCAAATTTCATTCCAGTATCTGGGTTTTTCCTCAATTTCACTAGGACAACTTATCACACATTTTGTGTAGCCAAACTGTATTGCATAAGGTTTTGTAACTATATCTATAATCTGTTATGTCTGAGAATAAATTCTAGAATTTGCACACAGTGTATCAATTTCTGTGTTTTTACTCCTTCCACATCTTACGTATCTATAAAAAGGTTTCTTATTATGCTCAATATCTTTATAGAAATTTTCTTCAAATTCTTCTTGAGCTTGTCTCACACAATGTTTAATCTGTTTGTCCAGTTTATTTCAGTTTTCAAAACTGTATTTGACCTATCTTCCATTTCTTATATTTTTTGACTCTCACCTTAATCAGATATATTGTTCTTAGGGAAATATATCCCCCTGGCATTGTATGCCTAGATCCTGATGTTAAACATTTTTTGATTTTTTTGCACTCCATTTCTCTTTCAGAACTATCCGCATTCCATCTGCAGTTTTTCCACTGAGCACCTCACTCCAGTTAGTTTTACATAGTGACTGTTTTACTTCTATATAATCTGTAATTAACCTTCTGTGCATATATAAAAGAAAAGGACAAATGGAACAAGTAACCACAAAGATTTGGTTGTCACTTTGTGACCCAAAAGAACAGAATTTAATAACAAAAGAGTTGTAGGAATATTTACTGGTAGTAAATCCAGTTATTCCTTCCTTTAAGGGTCTCCCAAAACTTCATAAAGATCCTAATGACCCCCCAGTGTGACCTATGATAGCAGGGGCAGGCTGGGTCACCAAACCAGCTTCAATATATATTGAACAGTAATTGAAAAGGGTACTACACAAATTGCCAGCAGTCTTAAATGACACTTAACATTTTAGAAGTATGTTGAATGGACATGTAACTACTAAAGAAAAAGGGACAAGATATTGGATGGTGACAATGGGCATAAATAATCTATTTACATCCATACCCAATGACTATGGCTTGAAGGCACTTAGAGGTTATCTCAGAAAAGTCAGTGACTTTGAGGAGAAAAATACTGAGCTCATTTGTCAGCTTATGGAAGCAATCCTAACAAGTAACATCTTCCTATATGAAGATAACTTATATTTACAACAGTGTGGAGTAGCCGTGGGGACACCGTGTGCCAACAGTTATGTGAATATTGTGTTGGCACACTGGGAAGAAAAAAATACTTATCAACAATCCTTTTGTAGTTCACTTAAGATTATATCAAAGGTTTGTGGATGACATCTATATCCTATGGGATAGTGATGATGAGAAGTTATGGGCGTTTCATGGATATTTAGAAGAGAAAATGGATTTTCTAAGATTTTCTATGGAACATGTAGTAAGAATCTTTGTGTTCAACATCTTTATATCATGTATAGTAAGTGTTAAAATGTGAAATTGCATTGCAAGCAAAGAAGCAAGTTAAAATAAGCTGTTTTTCTTGTAAAGAATTTGCTGACCAAAGAGGAATGCACAGATGTTACCTTGGTCCAGGTACAAGCTTATCTTGTGACTGACCTCTGACCATCTAAGGCTCCAGTATGTGAATTTATAGCCTTGACTGAAATTCCTTGTCTGGTAACCAGTTACTGTGTACATGCTGAGAAGGGTATAAAAACCCATGTGAAGTGTACAGAAATTAGACTGCTGACATACCATGTACTTTGTAGCATGTCTCCATGCATGTAAAATAAACCTTTTTGCTTATTTGTATCTGCGTGATTCTTCCAGTATATGTTAAGAGTACAAAATCTTTTGACATTTCTGGCGCCCAAGACCGTGGGGCCACCTCTTCATGGTACGAATCGCATAAGAGGGACTGAAAAACCTGTACAGGAGGGGAGAACGAATCTCGGGCTCCCTTGAATGGAAAGACCTCCAACAAAGAAGTCGTAAGTAGAGGCCAGTCACTCTTAGATTCGATCCGTGGGACGGTGATGAACGGGGTGGAAGATCCACAGTAAGGTAAGCTTTTACATTTATAAAAGTACTTTTTTTTAAGGGACTAGTCATAAAGGAATTTCTTTTGTTTAAATTTTACAAAAGACCGGTAGAGATCTCAGGAAACGGAAACAGTTTTTCTTTTAAATAAGAAAAATGGGAAACAGTTTTTCTTTTAAATAAGAAAAATGGGAATAGGAAGCAGTTGTTGTGCTAGTAAGGGCTGCTTAAATAAAAGGACTGAAGATGAGGAATATATGTTTAAATTACATCCAAAAAAAAAAAACTTAAAATACATAAAAAAATGAAAGACAAATTATGGATTTAGTGGTAACTTAAATAGATCAGAATGTCAAAATTTGGTGAGAGATCTGCGTAGGGACGCAGGAGGCAAAGTTAAAAATCAAGTAAAGGTGGGATTCCCTCAAGCACAGAAATGGTTAAAAGAAGCTAATAAGAGGCATAGGGAACAATTTTCGAATAAGGAAAGTGGTGGCTCGAGTGCAAAAAGGTGCATTTTTTGTCCATAAAGAAGATGACGAGACATCTGTTGTCTGTCGTAAACTGACAGCCCCACCCTTGTATCCAGAAGTCCCTAAAGAAATGGTCGGTCCACCCCAGTATCAAAAAGAAAGAAGCAGAAAATCAAGAAAAGGTGTCCTCCGTAGTTTTACAGGAGGCAGAGAAGCAGGGAAAAATACCCTCCGTAGTTTTACAAAAACAAGCAGAGGAGACTCTGGAACTACGTAACCGTAGTATAGACAAATCAGAGTAAAAACAAAAAGAAGCTAAGGTACATACCCTGTCCACAGACTCATATCCCCTTACATGCAGAAAAATATCTTGAGGAAAAGAAAAGAAAACAGGCTCAAACCTTTACGGTGAGTGCGGATGAAACACTTATGTTAATGTAAGCTCCGTCCAACAGAGGTAGAGGAAGGGGATGGGGTAGAGGGAGAGGGAATGTAGGACATTTTGAAGATTACGAGGGCACACAAAAGAGGAGGAAATGTTTTAAATGCAGTAAGAATGGGCATTTCTCAAGAGATTGCCAGAATCCCGGGAAATCCGCTGCTGCTCCAGATCATAGTTCAGCATGACTATATGATGGCAGCACAGACGAACCGGACCCAGGTGCTGAGGTCGACTGGCAAGAGTCAGTAATACAGAATGAGGATGATTTTGAGGATGTGAATAAAGAAGGTAAAAGGGAATGTGCAGGATGGGAACATGAGATAACTGATTTTTCAGAAAAAGGTGAATATCAGGTTGTTAGCCTGACAGCTCTAGCTACGACTATGCAGTTAGAAGTGTAACCGGTAATCATATTACAGGTTGAAGGGAGAGACGTGGGATTTCTATGTGACTCAGGGGTTTCTAGGACCTTATTGAAACACACTGCAGTACCGTCCAATGTGACTACTGATGACTATGTATTAGTCAAAGCGTCCGACGGCCGCATTTATAAGGAACCTTTGTCTGAACCTTTATGGTTTACGGACCCTGAAACTAATCAAACTATTAGATTTCGGGTGATTGTCTCTCGGATTTGCCCTGTTAACTTATTAGGAAGGGATTTGATGCATGTTTTTAGAATAGCAGCAGTACCAACTGCATCAGGATGAAATGTTGCAGGTAGGGCAAGGGGATTTACATTACTGGTATAGTAATGATCTTATTGAAACAGGACCACAAAGCGTGGCCAATGAGTTAACTAACCTAGCTTTGAGCAAATATAGTACGGCTATTCAGTTACCAGAGGCTGCCAAACAACTACACTGTACAATGTATTACAGGAAAAAATGTGGGACCTGATCCCAAGTATGAGGAACAATTTTTTAAACACAAGGTGACCAAGATCCTATTACAAAATCTTTATTGGGACAGGGCAGGGAACTCCGCAGTTACTTGTAGTCTCACAAGAGACATGCAACAGCTTTTTCAAAATGCCTCAATCCCACATGTATCTGTGACTAGGAAAGAACAAATGGCATGGTATATAGTTGGGAAAAAGGTTACCGATTGGTCAAAGATGACACCGGGACAGCTGGCAGGTAAGGGGGTTCAGGTACAGAAGTTAAATTGGGTGACCCAGGTCAGACCAACGGTACATCTTCGAGAAGATCGGTTAACACCGACAGGAGGCATGCCATCCTGACTATGCTTTCTGACCCCACAAGAAGAATTGAAACTACAGTCAGTACCAAAATCCTTATGGTCCCTAGGACAGCACGACATTGGGCTAATGAAAACAGCAGGACAGGTTAAAATAACTCCAAAATCCGATTTTAGACCTCATAAGTGTCAGTATCCATTAAGTAAAAAGACAGAAGAAGGCATTCTACCAGTGATCACGGCTCTACTGAGAGCTGGGGTTTTAATTCCATGCACAGATTCACCGTGTAACACACCCTTGTTCCCAGTAAGGAAACCGGATGGGACATGGAGAATGGTACAGGATCTGCAGGCTGTAAATGCTTCTCTAGTGCCAAGGGCTTCTATGGTCCCAGATCCATCTGTTTTGTTAAATGATATCCTTCCCACGGATAAGTATTTTTTTGTTATTGACATTAGTAACACATTCTTTTCTATTCCCCTACAGGAAGATAGTAGGTTTTGGTTCGCCTTTACGTTTATGAGCAAGCGGTACACATACACACGACTGCCGCAGGGATAATGTGAAAGCCCTACAATCTTTTCACAAGAAATGTCGACAAACTTGGCACAGTTTCAACCAGAGCATGGCTGTCATCTACTATTGTACGTGGACGACATCTTACTGGCTGCACCCACGGAGGCTGTCTGTGAGTCTGAAACTATTCGGTTATTGCATTTTTTGGCGAAAGAGGGACATAAGGTAAATAAATCTAAATTACAATTTTGTAAAACTGAAGTACAGTATCTAGGCTATACCATTTCAATTGCTGGTAGACAACTAGATAACTGTAAAAAAGAAGCCATTTTACAGGCACCAATGCCCAACACAAAAAAAGAAATGATGTCATTTTTAGGAATAACAAATTTTTGTCGTAGTTGGATTCCCAACTATACAGAGGAAGTAAGTCCACTTTCAGAACTTATTTTCGCACTTCCCATGGCAGCACATGATGCGCTGCAATGGACGAATAAGGCAATACAGGCATTAACTAGGGTAAAACAGTTGATAGCAGGATCTGCAACACTTAACTTCCCTGACTATACAAAACCCTTTGTTCAGACAGTAGATTGTAAGCAGGGCTTTATGGCATCGGTTCTGTTGCAAACTTATGGGGATATGTTAAGACCATTAGCTTTTTATTCCAGTAAATTGGACACAGTGGCATGATCTTTTCCACACTGTGTACAAGCGGTAGTCGCAGCCGCACAGGCTGTGCAAGCGTCTGCAACCCTAGTTTTGTTTCATGACCTTACCTTACGAGTACCGCACTCCGTTGTGGTAATACTACTGCAGGATAAAGTTACCTTTCTCTCTCCTAGCAGACACTTATCCTGCATGACAATGTTACTATCACAACCACACATGACCATTGAGCAATGCACCACTCTTAATCCAGCCACGCTGTTATCTACAGCTGACGATGGTGCCCCTCACGTGTGTTTAGATTTGATACACTCTAATGTCTTACCAAGACCAGACCTTAAGGACCAGCCTTTGGCAAATTCAGATTGGACCCTGTTTGTAGATGGGTCAGCATGTAAAAATGAGGCAGGCATTACACAACTGGGTTATGCAGTCACAACTGAGACTACGGTACTAGAGGCAAAACCCCTCCCCAGGAACCTGTCCGCACAAGCGGCTGAATTGATTGCTTTGTCCAGAGCATGCACCATTTCCAAGGATAAGGCAGTTACTATCTACACAGATAGTCAGTATGCTTTTTCCACGGTCCATGTATTTGCACAGCAATGGAAAAATAGGGGAATGGTTACGGCCTCAAAAAAGGAAATAACCCACAAGGATTTAATCCTTAGCCTCTTACAAGCTGTCCAACTGCCATGGGGACTGGCCATCTGCAAGTGCGCAGCGCACACAAATGCCAAGGATCTAGTACTACTTGGAAATGCACTGACTAATAAAGCTGCAAAAAGTGTAGCCTTAACCTTTACCTTTGCACTCAAGACCACACAGAAAGAACTTCACCCTACAGATAAATTTGATCTACAAACTTTACAGGTAATGCAGGAACTTAGTACAGTTCAGGAAAAACAGCGATGGATTAAATATGGGGCTATTCAAAAGCAGGGAGTTTTTGTAGGTCCAAATGATAAGTATGTCTTGCCAACAAACCTTTTTAGGTATGCCTCATTAGTGACGCATGGCCCATCTCATCTGGGCCCTGCTGCTATGGTTCAAATGATCCAGCAAATTTTCTGGACCAAGGGCTTTATAGCATATGCTAAACGATTTTGTTTATCGTGCCTACTTTGTGCACAATACCATGGTGGTGGGGTGCGGATCACCCCAGCAGCTTTTCCGCTGCCTCTGTATCCATTTCACACAATCTGCATGGATTTTATTGAACTAACTCCTGTTCAACAGAAGCGATTTGTGTTAGTCATTATTGACGCTTTTACAAAATGGGTTGAAGCTTTTCTGGTAGCACACCCAGATGCACTGTCGGTAGCCAAGGCCCTTACAAATAACATTATCCCTCATTTTGGGCTACCTACACGCATCTATTCTGATAATGGCACACATTTCATAAACCAAGTTATTCAAAAGCTGGCTGCCATTTTTCAGATCGAGTTAAAACACCATTGTGCCTACCACCCACAGTCAGCAGGGTTGATTGAACACCATAATGGCATTCTCAAAGGCAAGTTACATAAACTCATGGCCGAGACACATCAGTCTTGGATAAACTGCTTACCTCTGGCACTCCTGTCCATGCGTACCACTCCCACCTCAGAAGGGGTCACACCATTTGAACTATTATACGGGAGACCTTATTACGTCCCGCAGTGGCAAAATCTTTTGCCTGCGGAATGTGAAGGGGGTGAAGAGATAGCAGATTACATGAGGAAATTGCTGACCAGGACTAACACCTCTTTAATGAATGATTGCTTTTCAGATCAGAAGAACAACAGGATCCTGGAAGTAAAACCCGGGAACTTGGATTAAAATTGTCAAGAGGAAAACCTGGGCCTCACCTAAATGGGAAGGTCCATACCAGGTTTTGATCGCAACACCTACAGCAATCCGAATCAAAGAACGAACATCATGGATCCATCTGACACACTGTAAACTGGTAAAACAGTTTGAACTGGACAAAAACTTGAGTTCCCCTGAGGAACACTGATTAGTAGTAATCTTGTTTTGTATGAGTATCTGACTATTGTAGCGATGCAGAAAAATACCGGAAGGGAGCAGCCCTTCCCACAAAAGCATTCCAAAATAATTTTGTTGTTAATAAGTGTGATTGTTACTTTTCTGTTTTGGCCGTTTTTCTTTTCAAACAAGACTAGCCAAGTAAAGAGAGACGAGAATATGGCTTGGCATCCGCCTTTTAATACGTACCAAGCTATTAAGTATGCATATGCTCTATCTTTTAATGTTTCAAATTGTTGGATATGCACGGCTATCCCTACTGTACATGGTGGTCTAATGTTAGGTACAGTCCCTTTGGGGCAAATGATACATGGACTAATTTACTATTTGAAACTTCAAATGTAGCCTTAAAGGACAAAATAGCATTACCCCTCATGGGTCGCCAGAATGGAACTGTATGTGTTCAAAGATTAGGCAAGATTAAGGTTGGATGGAGTCAGTGTAATGTAACAATAATTCATAACTGTACAATAGATGGGCACTGTGCAACGAGTTTCAAGCCTATAAGAGTGCTTGTTAATAGTACAGGGCTTGTTAATGACACAAGTTTCTTAGAAAAAATGTTATCTGTGTATGATCTTTTGTTTAAGGGGCTGCAAGAAAAAGGAAATCACTCTGTTCCAGTCAATATTATACTTAAAGTAAATGATTGTTATTTTATCTGTGATAGAAAAGCATACAAATGGTTACCAAGAAATTGGTCAGGCAGTTGCTTTTTGGGTTATTTAGCACCAGCTATAAGACATACATTTTCTCTTCCCCAAGGTAAAATACGAAATGTACGTGCTATTAATAAACCTGTTAATCCCGTAGGTAACGTTGATGCATCCTGGATCTATCACCACGATTTGGCCCATAGTAACAGCAAGGGGCTATCACACATGGACTTGGGCGATGATGTTATTTCCTGGGCTGGTATTCTTCCAGCGTATGGGACAGTAAAATCCATTTGGGAGCTCAGAAAACTGTCAAAACTGTTAGAAACTCTGAGCAATGCAACTTTTTCTGTGCTAGAATTGGTGACGGATGAGTTAACTGCAATGAGGACTGTAGCGTTGCAGAATCGTATGGTGCTCGATTTCACCCTAGTGGCAAAAGGAGGTACTTGCGAGTGTTGTCCGTTCATTACAGACAACGAATATGACATTAACAGCCATCTGGAGATCCTACAATAAGTTTCTGAACTTACAAAACCAGGACAGAATCCATTAACTGACTTTTTCCAAAATTGGTTTGGAAATTGGGGAACAGTACTTATGAATGTCTTAATTGCTATATGTGTTGGTGCCATTATATTCCTACTGTTGGGTTGTTGTTGCATTCCTTGCATCTGAATGATAATATCAAGTGTATTGTCTGCCAATGCAACTAAAGCTTATTATTCTGAATATACAGAACACGAGTCATGCGAAAACCTGTATGAATAAAATGTATTACTGGTGATACAAAGTGTTGTAAGGGGGGAAATGTAGTAAGAATCTTTGTGTTCAACATCTTTGTATCATGTATAGTAAGGGTTAAAATGTGAAATTGCATTGCAAGCAAAGAAGCAAGATAAAATAAGCTGTTTTTCTTGTAAAGAATTTGCTGACCAAAGAGGAATGCACAGATGTTACCTTGGTCCAGGCACAAGCTCATCTTGTGACTGACCTCTGACCATCTAAGGCTCCAGTATGTGAATTTATAGCCTTGACTGAAATTCCTTGTCTGGTAACCAGTTACTGTGTACGTGCTGAGAAGGGTATAAAAACCCATGTGAAGTGTACAGAAATTAGACTGCTGACATACCATGTACTTTGTAGCATGTATCCATGCATGTAAAATAAACCTTTTTGCTTATTTTTATCTGTGTGATTCTTCCAGTATATGTTAAGAGTACAAAATCTTTTGACAGAACATAATATGGCCACCATTTGTTTCTTGAACATTTGTTCAAGATGATCAAGGAAACATGGATGCCACCTTGTTCAGAAAAGATTGTTGGCAAAATAACATCTTACCAAGATCAAGCATGCACCACAAACACACTCATCAGAACATTTTAAAGGGACAGTTTCTAAGAATGTCCAGACTGCATTCCAAAGAAACAGACTTTGAAAAACCAGTGTTCGACATGTGTCAACAATTTCAAGTATGTGGATATAATAATATGGAAGTCAATAGGGCATGTTACCTGGCTAGGAAGAAACGAGAGAAAGAAGGAAAACCTTATTTATTAAGAGGAAGTTAAGGAACTGAAGACAATGCTACTGATAATTCCATGGTAGAAACTAGTAGAAAGAAAAAAAGATTTAAGGATGACTCTAACCTACTCAAAAGACAACAGAAATATATGTATAAAAAACATGTATAAAAAAAACAAAAGTAACCACAGTGTAAAATCTAACTAAAAAAAGTCCAAAACATGCACTGTGAAACAGTAGGAAACACTATCAGTCAGCCAAACTCTTCAGTCCAAGCTGTTTTTATTCTTCCAAAACCATTCAGTTACACAGTATACATATATATATATATATATATATATATATATATATATATATATGTTTTAAAGCAAGTCGATAGATAAAATGTGGTTGATTTTTTTATCTTAAACAATTTTTTTTAATTTTACATTTGATGAATGCCTTGGAATTTGAAAAGTTCTTTTTTATAAATGATGTTTCTTAAACATGTCCTTGTGTTAAAAGGTTTGTAGTGCATTTCTTTAATACACAAAGAAGACATGCAGGTGAAACAAGTAAAAAGAAATGGAAAGGGAATGGACAGAGGGAGATGAGAAGTTTACAGGAATATACAGATAACACAGAGACAGGTAAACTCACACAAACGGTATAAACAACAGTGGACAGACAGACTGACATATGATGGATCTCATTAAATCAAGGCATGATCATTTTCATCCTAAAACATCTAAAACCTTGGGTGGTCACCAACAAGCAATCAAAATAGTGACATGACAGTTGCAAAGCATGCCAACTTTTTTTGGCTTCTGTACCCCCCCCCCCATCAAATAGGGGCAAGAACTATATATATATACATATATATATATGTATATATATATATATATATATATATATATATATATATATATATATAGAGAGAGAGAGAGAGAGAGAGAGAGAGAGATAACTGCAGGAAAAACATAGCCAAGCCAGAGTTTTCACTGTGTGGTACCTTAAACCTCCTGTAATATGGGCCCAAGGGATATATGCAAATGACTACTTAAGGACATCAAGTGTTTTAGCAATATGGCTTTTGGATATCCATGACTTTTACTTTTTCTTTTTAAGTCTTTGTGGATACATTCAGGCAAATAAAGCTAAACCTCACTAGCTGTGAACATGCACTTTTCAGCCTTCTTATGACCTCGTGATTTAGAAACACGGGGACCACAACCCAGCTGATGTCCATAACTATTAAAGTGTCTGCAAAATATCTCAACTAACATCCAAACCAAAGAGTAAAAAGGTCACTCAGACTGAGCAGTTAGTAAAAACTACAGAAAAAACCTAGCTAAGCTAGAGTTTTCACTGTGTGATACCTTAAACCTCCTGTAATAGAGGTCCATATATAGCCAAACATTCCACTTATGATGTACTGATGAGATCATAAGAAGGCTGAAACATACATGTCCACAGCTAGTGGATTTTGGCTTTATTATCCTGAATATATCCACAAAGACTTAAAAAGAAAAATTAAAAAGTCATGGACATTAAAAAGACATATTGCTGAATCCCTTGATGTCCTTAATGGGTCATTTTAATTTATACCACAGGCCTCTATTACAGGAGGTTTAAGGTATTGCACAATGAAAACTCGAGCTTGCCTAGGTTTGTCTTGTAGATTTTTAATAATTTGTTTGTCTGTGTGTCCTTTTTACTCTTTGTTTTACAGAGACACACACACACACAAACACACACACACACACACACACACACACACACACACACACACACACACACACACACACACACACACACACACACACACACACACACACACACACACACACATATATGGGTCTATGTTGTTCAAAAGCACACAACATCGATCTAACAACATCGAACCCCATAAAAGCCAAAGTGCATTATATTGAAAGTGCACTTTTGCAAAAGCCGGTTTTCATAACAGGCAAAAATCAAAATAATAACCTCTAAACAGTATTTTGCAGGGGGCCAAGCCCCCCCTGCACCTCCCAGCCACCCCCAATTTAATATTCTAACTTCAAAATCCCACTACAATGGGGAAAAGGGAATATTCCCTCATCCCCACTGTACCGTGATCTCCACAACAAGTTTGTTAGCTGTACAACAACAGTATATGTTGATGTACAACTACCAAAACATGCAAACAGCATGTTTTCTCTCTTTTAAGTCTCCTTTAGCGAAAGTGCATATTGATGTTATGCACATTCGCTAAAGTCAGTTCGGTGAACTGTACTTTCGACATTCTTACTAGGACCCATATAGATATATATATATATATATATATATATATATATATATATATAGATAGATATACACACACACACCAAACACTTAGATCACACAAAGTCAGAACAGATGGAGAATGTGAAAAACACAACACGCACTTTCTCACTTTTCTCCAAGTCTAGCTGCCATGACTTGTCACAAGCTATTTGTTTTGGTTTGATGTTATAAGCATTGATAGCCTATCTAATAAACAAAATAAGGCTCCTTGTGGAATAGACAAAGCAGAAGGTATGGGGAATGGCCCAAAAGTGAGAGGAATACCTGCATGGGAATTGGGCAAGGACCATAGTCTGATATCAGATTGGTCCGAAGCGCAGCACCCAACCATCAGTTGCCTCCACTGCAAAACTAAATTAGTCATGACAAGAGGTTCTCTACTGTGCTGATATGGGCATCCAGCTATTGGTACACTTTGAATGATGCCAGCTTCCATGACTAACATCATGTGATGGTAGGTGACCCTCTAAACCAGTGTCAGAAGAGGACCTTATGTCCCTCTCTCTTAAAAATGCACTGAGAACTGACCAGTGATCCCTCCAGGTCAACTTCAGCAGGATGACATCCTTCCTCCCATTTTGAGGCAGACATGGTGACCACTGGCAACTGAGCACCAGAGGAATCAGCTGATTCACAGTGATGGGACTACTGCAACTCCCCCACCTGTACAACATCCAGACATCTAGAAGTATTAGCAAAAGATAACATGGTACACATATACTATGGCAAGTACACTTCTATGTGCCACATATGACATACATATCCAGCTGCTGGGAGAGCCAATGACACTTCCTGACACATACTGCCATATTCAACTTGCATTTCTCAGTTGCTCTAAAAGAAAGTCTACACACTTAAGTACACAAGTATGAAATTGAATAATAGGAAGAAAAAAAAAGCATACAATACAGGTCTGGTGCTCTCTCTGTCTAATCTCTTTCTCTGATTAATAAAGTAGGTTAGTGTGGCAGTACCACAGGTCACTGCATCAGAGCCAGCACTAGAGTGCCACTCATCATTCTGACAACCTCATGGCAAGCATTCACCTTCCACAGGGAACCATCATATCTCTCCAGCAGATGCTTTGAAAACCCCCTGTGCAGTATGGACAAGAACATTTTGCTTTTCCTAACACACCAAGCAGCAGCTCTGTAGTCCATACCACATGATAAAGCAATGATAACTACACATGTTCCCACAAGGAGTAAAGTGGTAGCCCCAAATACATGGATGTACATTCGGACATCACATGAAGTGTGTTTTAGTACAGCAACAGTTTGTTACTAAGCTTTCATAGTGCATGGCCATGCAGGCTATGTGCACAAGCATACTTGCCACATGGTTATGCACAGCTGTTCCAAGCACCAGATAGGCTGGAAAATGCATGGTGTTAGGGATGTGATTCAGGGATAGCAGCACTAATCTAACTCATTAGTATAATCTCCATGCTGTGATGCATACCTATGATCCAGGCACAGATAGCAGTTATCAACAGCACTGTGGAGATTGTGAGTATGATTCTTGGCTTGATGCTGACGTCTAACACCAGTAGAATCATATGGATTATAATGAATAGAAGCTTTTGTTCCTGTTCAGGTGTATGGTTGCACGTGGACTCTATGTGTGTTTCAATGAGACATGTGGTAAGTGCCCACCAGTATAATACTACAGACCATAAGGTGCCTAGCTGAGAGAGGGTCTAGGTGTATGGTGGCCAGGCACATGCTACATCTGCACCCAAAAACATGCCACTACTGACACAGCTGGCCACTTACAGCTGTAAGTAGTAGCAAGATCATGGGCTGTGATGCTCTTTGAGGTTAACACCTGGAACCTGTCACCAGTAACTCATAAGCATTCCTGTAGTTCAGCCACTTAAATACCATGTAGGCACATGGAAAGCCATCTCAACATGTAGCCATTAGCAGGTCATGAACAATGAGGCTCTACAGCTGCTTGATGTGAGTTGCCCCATAAGGCTGAGTGAACTCACTTCCAAAATTTTACACCTTCCCTGTCACATAGCTCTTCAATCCCCAAGACTGCAGACTACCAAAATTAACATTAGCAATGGTCTTGACACAGCAGTTCAACCCCTACAACCTACAAGCAGAGTAAGTGACTACCAAATTCAGTTCTGATGACCCTACCCCATATTACAGTGCTGCCATCAGCTACTGATGTGTCCTCTCAACCACCAGTGCAAGTGATGATGACTGCACCCTGCCCATCCCTAAACTGCATGGATAAGGTTATGTTCATGTACTGCCTTGCATAGTGTGATAATGCATTCATCACTTTATTTTCTGCTATCTATGTCATGGTTTTGCCCCTGTCTACACCTCATATGTGATACTACTGCTGCCTTCTCACCCCCAGACTCTAGATCCTGCTGTCTCAGTGATGCTAATCCTACTGAGATATGTTGCTTGAGCTGTTTATGCAGTACCATATTATACAGTATGGAAAACACTATATAGATTTTACTGAAGCTGCTTGGTGCATATTGCAGCTCCCTGCCTCATGCGTCCATTCAGCCAAAGTGTCCTTACAGTTATCTAAACACAAGCTCAATGACATTATGTGTTTCTGTGTGGGTGATGTTGTGTGCATTCTCTGCCATTTTCTGTGGTTGCATGCAAGGTCATCATCCATTGCTCCAGAGTATATTCAGCATCTCCTGCAACTCATAACAGTTGCACCATGTATAATATGTCCTGCTTCCTGCTTGTGTGGTATGTGTGAATACTGGACTATGCAACCCACATCTGTGTGCACCTAATGAATAGCTGGCTTTGTAGGAAGTCCCCCTGCAAATATTAAGGGTATAGGTCAGACATGTTTTATATGTGTGAATCATATAAACTGGCATAGTGGCACTTGGAAACAGTTATGCATAATGCCCTGGACATTACAGACTACCTGGCATTTGATGGAAAGGAAGCCCTTCTTATTGCTACATCTCAGTCCCTGATGACCAGGTGGAGACAAAATGGAAATGCTTGTGTAGTCTGTACCTCCAAGACTTCATGGATGTGAGCAATGCTGTGAAAAGCCCACATAGTGGTGGTTCTTTCCTCTAAATTCCTGGAAAATGAAATATGCTCCTCCACATGGTGCAGCATAATACCAAAATAGAATGTATGAGGCTGACACCCATGATATTATCAACATATCCCCTGTTGGTCAAAGAAAGGTGCATGTTAACACTACATTATGGGATGGGCATTCCATACAATGCCTTTGATTCCATTTGTGAGCAACACAATTCAGCTGCTGTTATTGGCCTACTGTCTGTTGTTCTGTTACATAGCGGTAATTAAGGCATTGCCTGTACCTTTTGAGATGGCATAGATGATTGGAACATGTGGATCTGCAGCCACTGGATCCAAAGACAGACACTAAAATGTGTTTTTCAAATATAGCTGTGTCTGCTCACTGTCATATTCATGGTGTGCATTAAAACTGCTCAATGTTCAGAATAGTTTTCACTGTGGAGCAGAGCACTTGCTCTATACATTTTTGTATCAATCATCCATGTTTGTTGTCTTCATTTACATAATCAGAGGGCCTCATTTGCATAGGATTTATCTTTTGCTTATCATTATTTGATAATTTTCATGTACTGTATAACATACTATTTTTCACATTCTGCAGCCATATTTGAATTGTTCAAGCCGTTTGCTATTGTTACCTGTGTTAATGTGTTCTGTGTTGCACTTAACATCTATGGATCCCAGCTACTGATTTATTTAGGATATGTAAGTTTACCATGATATTTTCTGGTAAAATATGAAAGGGTCTGCCCTTGGCATCTGCCTTCATATAGTTAGAAATTCATCTGCCAAAGAAATTGGTAGTCGTTCGGTAAACTACAGTGTGCTTTAAGCATAGACAAAAATATACAAACCTTGGGGGTTTTCAAACAAATGCTTTGGGAAAGTCATAGCACATATTTAGGAAGTCCTATAGTGGGGTACAACTTTCAAGATATATATATATATATATATATATATATATATATATAGTGTGTGTGTGTGTGTGTGTGTGTACATATATATATATATATATATATATATATATATATATATATATATATATATATATATATATATATATATATATATATTGATATTATACAGATATAGATTCATAAGTAAATATAGACATATATACATACAAGCATAGATACACATTAAAAGCACATTTATGTGCCCTTGAATGATTTTGGGAACAGCTGTGCCACAAGTTCATTAAATAAATGATATGACCTCTACTACATTAAACTTCAGGTTAGGACCCCTGTCTATAACTGAACTGCGATGATGAGTATACAGTGAGCTATATCTATAACTCAAAGTGAGTCTATTTCTCATACATATTCCTTCCATGTGGAACAATATGATTCTCCTGGAGAGCAGTACTTTTCTTTCTTTCTGTTTTTGTTTTTTGTAACATAAGATACCTGTAGCACATAACATTTTGCTTTCCCTAGCTGTCTTACCTGCATCCCCTTACATTCTACCATGTGCATTAACTGACAGAGTACATGGTTTCTTTTATGGGATCCTTTGTATATGTAGAGAGTTTTGTGACTGGTATTACTGCACTTCATAGTTACATTATCCTTGTGTTATCCTCTGCTGGCTTATACTCTTTCTTCTGATAAAAGATGTTGGGGCATCTAAAGTCTGTGCTTATTCTGTATTTATCACCTACCCTTCAACAACAGGTCTACAGAGGTGCCTTATAAACTGAACAGTATAATTTCCTAGTATATTATCTTTTTTGACCCCACTTTGTCTCCATATAGCTAATTATCAGCTGACCCCAGTGCCTCTCCTCATTCTGCAGGTCTACCTACTTCTCCTTTAATGCCCCCAGACTTTCTTTGGTAAGGGTTAAGGCAATCAAGGAGAGTTAGGTACCCGGGACAGTGACATATTGCTACTGTGGGGGGAATCTACTTTTTCCCCACCTTTTGCAGGTGTCCAGCAACATTCCCGATGGCAAGACATGCAGTGGGTATGCAGCACTGAATCCCCACCACTTCTGTAAAGGTCAGATATCAGTGGGATGCCCCACCCATGCTCAGCATGACTTCATGGTTGTTTACCTGATTTTCATCAGGGAAATCAAACTATTTAGCATGTCCAGACACATACATCTCCCTTATCTCCCCAGGATAGGCACACTCATCCCTCCTACCAGCACCTCTGACTTAGATCACCTAACCATCATCAGGACTTTATCTCTTTATGCCATACCACTGAATACACTTCCTGAGTATGTCTCTGAGTACTAGTCTATTATCCATGCATACTGTTTCCTACAAGAAAAGTTTTAGGCATTAGTAAATCCATATAGTATGCTTAGATGGCATTTAAACCGAGACAGAGAGAAAAAAAAAAAGAATGTTGGTTGTACATAGAAAATGAAGGAAATGGATTTGACATTATTTTACTAGAGATTATCAGTACAAAGTCATTACATTCCATAGTTGCATTTACATTATGTGACATTACACATAAATTCTGCCAGCTGGTAAAATATGTCATTGCCACAGTTTTGTTATAAAAAAATTTAAGGAGGTTTTTGCCAGTTTTGGTAATAAAAGATAAAGTGGATTTCATAAAAGGAAGTTTTCCCAGATCACTGGATAACCAGTGTCCGCTGCTTGAGTTTGTGGACTAGGCATAGATTAGTGTCTGGTCAAAGCAGGGGTAGTACTGTTCAACATAAAACTGCTGTGACATGAGAGAGTAGACATTTTCGTTCAGATTTATAATTTTTGTGGACTAAGGACAGGGTCTTCTGATAGGTGCGTTGCAACTCTATGAGGCCTCAGAGGTAAGGTGCAGCAAATGAGGTGATATCAGAACCAGTAAAATTGGATAGAGGGGTGGGGCAGGGGTGCTTTTTGGGTAATGTGTGTTGTACCTTCTAAGTTAGTAGAGTTACAGATGATTATTTTTATTTCATTTCATACAGTGGATATAAAATGTATACACACCCCTGCTAAAATGCCAGGTTTTTGTGATATATAAAATGAGACTACAATAAATCATTTCAAAACTTTTCCCACCTTTAATGTGACCTATAACCTGTACAATTCAATTGAAAAACAAACAAATCTGTTAGGGGTAAAATATAAAAAAAATAATAATACGTGGAATAAGTTGGTTGCATAAGTGTGCACACCCTTAAACTAATACTTTGTTGAAGCACCTTTTGATTTAATTACAGCATTCAGTCTTCTTGGGTAGGAGTCTATCAGCATGGCACATCTTGACTTGACAATATTTGCCCACTCTTCCTTGCAAATGCCTTCCAAATCTGTCAGATTGCAAGCGGATCTCTTGTGCACCACCCTCTTCAGGTCACCCCACAGATTTTCTATTGGATTTAGGTCTGGGCTCTGGCTGGGCCATTCCAAAACTTTAAATTTTCTTGAAGCCATTATTTTGTTGATTTGGATGTATGCTTGGCGTCATTATCGTGTTGAAAGGTGAAATTCCTCTTCATCTTCAGCTTTCTAGCAGACACCTGAAGGTTTTGGGCCAAAAGTGACTGGTATCTGGAACTGTTCATAATTCCCTCTACCTTGACTAAAGCCCCAGTTCTAGTTGAAGAAAAGCAACCCCAAAGCATGATACTGCCACCACCATGCTTCACCATGGGGATGGTGTTTTTTTGGTGATGCGAAGTGTTGTTCTTGTGCCAAATGTACCTTTTGGCATTGTAGCCAGAAAGTTCAACCTTGGTCTCATTAGACCTTAACACATTTTCCCACATGTTTCTGGGAGACTATTTATTGTTTTGCAAAGTATAGCCAGGCCTGGATATTTTTCTGTGTGAGAAAAGGCTTTCATCTTCCAACCATACCCCATAGCCCAGACATATGGAGAATACGGGAGATTGTTGTCACATGTAATACACAACCAGTACTTGCCATAAATTCCTGCAACCTCTTTGGTGTTGCTGTAGACCTCCTGGCAGCCTCCCTGACCATTTTATTTCTTGTCTTTTTATCAATTATGGAGGGATGCCCAGTTCTTTGCAATGTCACTGTTGTCCCATATTTTCTCCACTTTTTGATAACTGCTTTCACTGTGTTCCATGGTATATCCAATGCTGTGGAAATGTTTTGTACCCTTCTTCTGACTGATACCTTTCAACAATGAGAGCCTTTTGATGCTTTGTAAGCTCTCTGTGAACTATGGCTTTTGCTATAGCAGTCAACTGAGTAAATGTCAGGAAAATCCTACCAGGACAGCTGAACTTTATTTAGGGTTAATCAGAGTCTCTTTAATTGATGGCAGGTGTGCACCCAAGAAGACTGAATGCTGTAATTAAATCAAAAGGTGCTTCAACAAAGTATTAGCTTAAGGGTGTGCACACTGATGCAACCAGCTTATTGTACGTTTTTTATTTTTCATATTTTTCTCATAAGAGATTTGTTTGTTTTTCAATTGAATTGTACAGGTTATAGGTCACATTAAAGGTGGGAAAAGTTTAGAAATGATTTATAGTGGTTTCATTTTTTTATATCACAAAAAACTGTCGTTTTAACAGGGGTGTATACACTTTTTATATCCACTGTAACTGGTATAGAGCACTGATACATCTGCAACAATTTTCAAGCTCCGTCCAGGTAAGCATACATAAATCAAGAGAAAACAACCATTAGTAATTGCTACCAAACACAAGGCAAAATATAAATGCTCTTGAATCATGTTCTTCCATATGTGGAATCAAACATTGCTGATAGGTAGCAAATGCAAGGCATAATATAATGTATTTGAGATGTATTCCTACATCTTTGTATACAGCAAGTTTCTAGTCTGGAAAGGACTAATGGATTAGAATGCCATTTTGGTATCAAGATCAAAGTTTTGAATAAAAGGTGCCCTGTGAATTTGTGTGAAGGACTACATTTTGCTGGTTATCAATCTGCAGGAAATGCTTCTACATTCTAGTCAGATGCACCCTCCACCTAAAAACATAGATGTTGCAGTATTCTTCATCTAACCACCAAATTGTCCCAGAGATATTTTGGAGGTCTTGGGGGACAGAAGCAACTCACTAGTCAAACCACTTGCAAAGCCAAGTGGCAAATATTATCTATTCAATTTCTAAGATAAACTTTTATTTCTAATTATTTGAATTCTCACATTTTTGGTCTATCTGAGATTTCTTTATGACTCAGGCTTTAGTGGTTCTACCACGAAGATGCACAGTTTGGCCATTTTATAATACAATTATGATGAAAAAGATGACAGCCCAGTGCAGGCAGGTAGTGTAATTACTGAACGCGATCCTTAATTTCTGTCTTCTTGTGAAGTATCTGCCTCTGCCCTGGGATATGAAACTCAGGCTTGTTAAGTTGCCATGCCTATCTTATGAACTGAGTGGTTTGTTCCTTGGAAAACACACTTCCTTGTAGCTATTATCTCCATTCAATGGCTTTCAGAACTCTATATTTCATGGAAATACACCTCCTTATTTTGTATAAGTGCTTCAATTTGGTTAACAGCCAGCTTAAAGAAAGTGATTAAGTAAAGTATAATTTATGAGGAAGAAAGGCACAAAAGTCAGTTACAGCAAAATTCCTTATTCATTCATTCATTCATTCATAGAGGAATGAGGAAACAATAACCATTGAGGGAGTTTGAAAATACAACTGCACTAAGAACATCTCTGCCAGGAGAATTATTAAGGCATTCTAAGCAGGAGTCCTCAGAGGAGGAGTTAGCAGGAGAATTTGTAAGTTGTGTTAGATTAAAAAGGAGGTGATCTGATATTCTTTACTCTAGCAGGGGCCTAATCAGTTCAAGATGAGATCACCTGGTTATAGATAGATAGATAAGTAGATAGATAGATTAGATAGTTAGATATATGGATAGCTAGACAGGTATAGATATAGATAGAGATATCTATAGATATTTATGGTTTACTATCAAAATCCTGAAAGCAGATGCTCTGCAGATGGGATATTTGACAGCAGATGGCCGATTGCCATATTGCTGACCATCGGTAGTTCGTATCAGCAAATGCCACTCTGCATTCACTGATATGAAGTTGACGGGCTAGAGATCATGGTACAGTGCAGATTGGGACATTCATCCCTTTCCTCACTGTAGTGCAATCTCAGAGTTGGAATATATAGTTAGCAGGGGGTGTGGGGGTAGATACAAGTAATGAATATATTTGTTTTGCCACCTAAAGTAATTTTGTTTGCAGGCCAGTTAGATTTGTAGTCATTGACTTTGTCAGAGAAAGAAATGGTGGTGGTTTGAAATGTTTTTTTCTCATCAATACTAAAGATCATCCTCCTATTTTAGAACCAAGGCAATTGATTCTGTGGGAGCCAGGCCTCTACGATAGAAAGGATATGATTTCTAGAGAGTGATCCAAGCTTCCATTGATTTAATTCTGTTATTGATGACTCTACTACATACAGAAACAATTTTTAGATCTGCTTTGTAGTCCCCAGAAACACAAATATTTGTGACAGATCTTAACACTTACCACATGCTGTTCAATGAAATGATACAGTAAAGAATGTCAACAGTCACCACAAATCCCAGCGGAAATGGAGCAGAGGTATAGAAGCAATATAAATGCTTTCCTTTCAGTATGCCAGTAGCAAATCATGCCTGAGGCAGAGCCTACTGAAAGGAAAGTATTTTATTGCTTATACACCTCTGCTGTGTTTCCGCTGGGATTTTTGGTGACTGTTGAATATTTCCTATGTTATTCCCAAGCAGTTAATTGCCAGGGAACTTCTCTTTTTTGCACCGAAAGTAAAGAATGTGTTAAAAGTATTATTGGGAAGACAAGTCATAGATCTTAATATGGTTTTAATTCAATGTCTTCCTGATTATGTGAACTGAAAGAAAGGTGGTCAGAATTTGGCTGTATAATGTGAGCTCAGTGCTGTTAGCAGAGAGTGTTAGCAGAGGGGGTTGATGAAGGCAGAGCAGAAAGTTTATGTGAACTAGTATGGTCAGGTCTAGGAAAGGAAGGAAGGAAGGAGATACCTAAAGGAGTAAGACAGAAAAGGATTTGGGTCGAGTAAATTAAAATGTGTGAGTGGGTAAGCATTCTAAAGGGAATAGAAATATTCTGTGAATTTGAAGTGGATGTAAGAGTAAAATACAATTAGTTTAAGGAGCTTGTCTCGCTAGAAGGAAATATAAGGAAAATCGGGATAAATCAGAGAAAAGATGGAATTAAAAGAAGGCATACAATGATAGAGGTTGTCATTACATCAGAAAAAAAACATGACAGGTCAATCTGAGTAGGACTGAGAATAGATGGAGGAATGAAATACTAAGTACTGGGTATTAGTATGTTGAAGTAAATGGAAACGGGTCTAACAATGAAAAATGACTGTTAGAAGAGAGAAAGATAAACTTCCAGAAGTCTTCTTCGCTGAGAGCAGACTGAGACTGTTAACTGCGATAACTGTCTGATAGTGAATTGACGTGTAACAGAGAATAACAAGATAATGATATACAGCAGTAGGGTGAGACTGGGAGTAGCTAGAGGGCAGTAAACTTATGAGGTACTGGATGATATTAATAAATAAAAGAGCAGGAGAAATGACTGCAGATAGTATTTGTTAACAGGATAGAAAGGTAAACTTCTCTGATCCGCTTTGTAACCACCAAAAACACAAATATTTGTAACAGATTTTATCACTTAATAAAGCAGAGTATACACGCTATTAAATGTGATATTAATGTAAAGGGATTAGAAGTTATCAAAGGCATGGATAAAATAATGATGGGCATGAGGAAAACTGGAGAAGAAAACTGCTATAGGCACACCCTACTCAAAATAAAATTTGGAAAAAAATTCTGAATAAAACATGGCTCTGTAGATGTGGAGAAGAGTAGGAAAGGAGGATGGATCAAAAGTGAAAGTAGGAAGGTGGGCTAATAGAGGGCCTCAAGCAGGACTATTGGGTTAGGTGTAAGGATACAATGGAAGCCGCAATAATAAAAACATGAAGTGAAAATGATGTAGAGGATTGTAACAGGGTCATAAGTAATAAGCAGTCAGTTGTGTGCTCAAAATTGGATTTCACTAACTTAGGCAAAAAAAAAAAAAAAAATGGACCACGAGCTTTGGGGTTTGGGAACCAGGCCCTTGTTGTTTCTCTTTAAGGATATAAACCATGCATTTGAGGGCTGTAGTTAAGAAACTGTAAGTATAGCATAGCAATCTACATTTTCATCTGCTTTGTTTCCAGTAGAGAAGGTTTTGCTTTAGCCAGGCAGAGAAAATCCTAATGACCAGGGGTGTGTGTGCGTGCGTGTATGTGTGTGTGTGTGTGTGTGTGTGTGTGTGTGTGTGTGTGTGTGTGTGTGTGTGTGTGTGTGTGTGTGTGTGTGTGTGTGCATTTATTTATGAAGGACAGCATGATAAGTTGTCAGCTAGAGAGTTAAAGAGAGAAGGAAAGGTGAGAATACAGTTTTCTACTTTACAACAATGTAAAGGATAACTTACAAGATAAGTACATTCAGACACACAATCAAAAACAGAGAAAATATAAGCACAAATCAATACATACAGTTGAAATTATTGTACTGCATTACATCACCCCAGCCTATATACTTTTAGAACAAAATTCAGTTTACTAGTTCACATGAATAACTATAGTTACCTTTAAATATAGGATGTATATGAAAAACTTCCCCAAAAATAAATATTTGAGATTACTTTGCAAACACTGCTCATGGTGAAAGAGCACTTCCCCAAAACTTCTGACAGGAAGGCACTCACATGTCAAATGATGGTTTATTGTCCACACTGTATTTAACTTCCAGCTTTTTAGATACATTCAGGAGAAGCAACATCATTTTATTATCCAACATAGGTGGTTATTTCCAGTATTAGTATTAGTAAATCTTCAATCTACATTAATGAGAGACTTCAGTTAATACCAAAATGCACTTAGCTCCAAGGAGTGCAATGAATAATAACATTTATTATAAACACACAAACTTTCCGACTAAAATGTGCATTTTCAAGTGGATCATTGGTTTAGCTTCCAGCCTGGAAGACTTATCTGGAAGTAGTTTAACCTTTATATCATCATAATCACTGCATATCAAAGATGGCAAAACTTGACATAAAGTAACTATAAGCTCTTTAGGAACACAAACAGTGTCCCATATGTTCTGTTCCCTGTTGGGTTTGTTTACAACCTACTACCAATGTTATTCTAGAACATATGTTGAAAGTATTGCCATACCAGTGTTATAGAATCAGTATTATTCCAGTATTATTTATTTATTTTAGTTTACATTTGATTCCTGGAACAGTCCAACTGGGCAAGAAACCCATTTTCAGTGGAGGCCCAAGGAGAAATGCTCCACAGTAAATGCAATAAACAACAAGTTATTTAAGTACAGAGCAAAAGAAAAGAACTATTGTATGCTAACCCAGTAAAATCATCACATATAGGATAACATACAATAAAATAGAACAGCTACAATAGCTGGGTGATACATTCAGTTATATGGTTGGAACGAGTAGTAAAATAAATACAATAAATGCAAGTTATTAAATTACAGAACAAAAGATAGGAGCTGTTATATGCTTACACATGGTAATAAATAGGAAGTTTTGAGTTTGTACATTTTTTAATTGCTTTCAGAAGAAAAAAATAAACAAAGAAATATGAAGAATGACGATAAATGATACAATGCAAACAGTCTATGTTAATACACAGTGGGAGAAGATTGCACTGTCGAGGTAGGATTATATCATTCTACAGTTGTAGTAGGAGAGCTTGTATTATGTAATGGTGGGTGGCACTAGAGGGTTGATAGTGAAAGAGCATATTTGAGTACTATTATGTAGAGAGAGTCTTAAAGCTCCACTATGGGGGTGCTACCCATGTTCTGAACAGCTACATATCTAATATATATTTAAATAGAACCAGAGAAGTGTTTTTTAAGGTATTTATGTTTTCTGTGGTCCTGATATTTAGGGGGATAGCATTCCATGTTTTTCAGATAGAAGTAGAGAAGAGGGAGTCCCAGGAGCTATTTTTACTTTTGGTTATGTTCACTAATGCTTTGTTAGTGGATCTTAGTATATGTTTGTTAGAATAGATATTCAGTAGACCTTGTAGTGCAGGAGTTTTTTTCAGGATTATATAGGATTTGGTGGGCTGTAGTAAGTTGGTTAAAAGTGAGCAGGTTTGGTAATTTTAGCCAGGATAGTTGCTTGCATGCTAGACAGTGATGTGTCCTGAAGGGTGAGTCAGTTGCAAACTTTGTTATTTTATTCTAACAAGTATTTAGTTTGGTTAAGTCTAATTTCTTTAGGTTGATTAGTATTGGGGAGGCATAGAGAAGTGTGGAGACTAAGTGGGTTCTTGCTATGGTGGCTTTACTGTTATTGGTGTGGCACTTTTTGCATTTATATAGGTTCTGAGTTTTTATGGACTTTTTTATTGTATGGCAATATGCAAATTGAATTTCATGTTGTTATCTATGATAACTCCTAGTAGTTTGGTGTGTGGGACAGGTGTGATAGGGGTGTTATTAGCTGAGTATATTGTGAAAGGAGGAATGGGGTCTATAGCTTTTATGGAATGGAATATCATTAGCTGTTTTTTTGAGGGTTCAGTATTAGTAGAGAGTTGGCTAACCAGGTTTCAACAGTTGCAAAGGATTCTTGTGTCATTTTCTGGAGTAGAGGGAGTAATGGGGTGGAACAGATTAAGGTGGATTCATCAGAGTACTGGACCAGGGTGGCATTGAGGGTAGCTTTGTGAAGTTTATTGGTAAATATGGTAAAGGGGAGAGGACCGATGATGGATCTTTGGGGGATGCCTATGGTTATTGGTAGTAGGGAAGATAAGGAATTTTGCCATTTTACTGCCTGTTGGCAATTAGATAGATAGTCCTGAAACCAGAGTGGAGTGGCTTAGATTATGCCCACAGAGTGCAGTAAGGAGTTTGGCATGGTAAACTGTGTTGAAGGTTTTGGAGAGATCTAGGAAGACAGTGGAGACAAGGTTGCCATTGTTCTGGTTTTAATTTACAGTATTGGTAAAGCTAATAAGGGCTGTGGTAATACTATGATTGGGACGGAATCCATGTTGGGTATTGATCAACAGTTTATTAGTAAGGAGGTAGTTAATTATTTATGAAAGTATGCATTTTTCAAGGATTTTTGACAGGGGAGATAGAATGGCAATAGATCAGTAGTTAGATAGTTCCCTTGAGCTACCTCCCTTTGTGAAGTGGTATTATATATGAAATTTTCCGCAGTGATGGGATGCATTATTCTGACAAAGAACAGGGAGACAGGATATGAGACAGCTTTGGCTGTGATCTTTAGGTATTCTGCAGTGAATTTATCAGCAGACAGAGTTGTGGGCTTAAGTGCATTCAGATATTTGTATATTATGTTAGTAGGGACAGTTTGTAAGGAGAAGCAGTTTTGGTCTACAGGTGAGGATGATAGGATTGGATGTGAAGCAAGAGAACCATTGTTAGTGAGGGATATGGATTTGGTGAAGTATTGTTTGAATTGAGTGGAAATATTATTGGTGGTGGCATTGATGTTAGGGGAGGTGAACAGTTTTTTCCTGGTTGCAGGATTTTATTGATGGCAGCCAAGAATTTTTCTGGGTTTGTTTTGTGTTTTGACTGGATGTCAGTATAGTGTTTTTTTTTTTTTTTTTGTCTATCCCAATTTGTTTTTTGGCTTTGTTCCTTAATTACAGATATGCCTGTCTGTTAGTTTTTGTTTTATCATGATATCATAAGTCCTATGCTTTATACCTTTGTTTTAGAAGTAGTCGGGTATATTTGGTAAGCCAAGGGGCATAGTTAGATTTTGTTCTAATAGTTCTGATGGGGGCGAGGTGATTTAGAATGTTAAGGAAAGTATTGCTGAAGTAATCTAAAGCACTATCCAGGGAGAGAACTGAGAGTGGTCTCCAATTGCATTGATTTAGTGCAGATATAAAGTCTTAGGATTTGAAATTCTTAGTATACTGAATATGTTGGAGGATGGTACTCTTTATGGGATTTACTTGGTGTCTTATTACAAAGGTGGGGAGGTGATCACTGAGGGTGTCTGGTGGGGAACTGGAGAGGTAGGACTGAGTTGGCTGGTTAGTGAGGAGCCAATCCAGGATGGATTCCATTTTAGATGTTTTATCTACTCAGGTTGTGGTTTTGGTTAACTGAGTGAAGCCTGTAGGTTGATGTGGTTGGTGGGGTGGATTGAGTCACAGAAGGACCATTTGATATTTAAGTAGCCCAGTATGATTGCTTCTTTGAGGAGATTTTGGGATGCCCAGTCTGGGAGGGATTCTATTGTATTAATGTTGTTACCTGGGGGTATATAGGTACATATTATATGTAGGTGCTTTTTTGAATTGATTTTTAGTATGGTGAATATTGTTTCTGCATTATTGAAATATTTGGGCAGTTGTCTGTTATATCAATGGTCAGGTTATTTTTGAAGAGTAGTGCAATACCTCCCCCTGTTTTGGATTTCCTGTCTTGTCTAAGAATGTTATACCCAGGGGGAACAAATTCATTATCGTTGATTTGTGGTTTTAGCCAAGTCTTTGTAAGAAGAACTATATCAGGGGAGTATAGGGCTAGTGTGGCATGTAATTCTGATATTTTATCCAGTATGCTTCTTATGTTGATGTTAAGTATTAAGAGGTCTGTGGGTTTTCTGGAGAAGTTTAGATTCTTAGTTGTCTGGTTGATGGGGGTGTTCCTGTTATATGTAAGACAGGGATTTGGATGTACGTTACCAGTGAGTATGATTAGGGATGCTATTTGCATGATAGTTTTCAGGTATTTTGATATACAATTGTTGTATTTTGTGGAAATGTGGGCATTTAATTGGTACAGGGATACTATGAATGAGGTAAGGTCGAAATTTGAAAGTTTATAAATTGATAGTGATATTAGTAGTAAAGCTGTTTTTTCCTGTGTAGGACTTGGGCAGGTAGGGGATTTTGTTAGGCACTTTGGGATGATGATGTGATGGGTACGTGTGCTGTAATTGTGAGGGTTATGACTATTATACAGGGTAAGGACAGCATTCCGTTCTGTGGAGAGGAAGGGGAAATGGTGGGATCCTTTATAGTTATGTTACAGGAGTGGGCAGGGTTTGGTAATATTTTGTTTATGGCTGGTGTATTTGAAGTAGGAGAATGATTGGTGGGTTTGGTCTGAAGAGACGAGAAATAATGTGTGAGACAGGAGAGTGGGTATAGATGTAAATGAGATTGGAGTGAAAGAGCTGCTGAGCTGCAGATGGATGATAGTGAGTATGGGAGTGGCCTGTTAGGTATAAAAGTCAGGAGAGGGGGGTTGGTAATGGGGGTAGAGTAGTTGAGTGGAGTGAGTCCAAGTATAGCAAGGGTGACTGGAGCAGGCAGAAACACATGAAGCCAACACTGAAAGAGGACAAAAGACAACCAGTTATCAAGCGCTATAAGAGGTGAGTCCAACTACTAAACGTGGGAGACACCTAATAATTTAATTAGCTGTTATTTTAAGATTATGAGTTATATCAAATTATCAAAGAAAATGTATGCTATGTACTTTAATTCCCATGCAGCAATCAAAATTTATTTAGGAAGAGAGAGAGTAGTACTTGCATATGGAAAGCTGCTACATTAAGGTAAAATGGGACTGGGAAAATGAGAGGGGGGAGCCTACAAGAGTAAGTGTGCAAGCCACTACCCATCTAAAATAAATTCACATAATAAATACACCGAAGCAGCAAAAGAAAGAGAGCAATGTACATTGAGCAGAAATTAATATATAAACTGCTTGGAATAACACTTGGGTGGCTAGTAGATGGATTGCAAGGCAGGCGTTCCTAGAAGAGGGAGTAATCCTTTTACCGGCTGTAAGGTGAGTGAAAAAAAAAAAGCAAAAGTATATAAGTTGCAAATATGGAGTAAGTGGGTTAGCAAGTGATAATTAGTAAAATAGTGCGTGGAGAGCTAAGAAAAGAAGAAACAATAGAAGAGAGAGAAAGAGATAAAGAAAAGGTCTTAATTTCAACCAAAGAATAAAGCAAGACAAGAGCAGATAGAAAATAAACTAAGTAAGAATGCTGAATAAAGTAAAGAAGTTAACAGCAAGCAATTAGCAATATAGCACAATTAAACATTCATAATGCAAACATATTAGATAAAACACATTAAACATTACGAGACATCTATCATTAGCCATAATCTTGTAGCATTCCTAACAGTGCTTGAAATAAGAAGTTATTTTGTGACTGCACAGCTTGTATATTGTGAGCAAAAGTCTAATACGCATATTGTTTCATTTGCATTAATAGGAATCACAGCACTGGCAGCACTTCTAAAAGTACAAAATTGAAAGGGAAGAAATATAGACTGTATACAATATAATAAATGTAGATGTAGCACACATAGCAAGCCAAACCCACTTTGCAGAACCAAAACACACAGTCGCTTAGTTAAAATGTAGCTTCGGAGGCAGAGATTGTAAATAGTAAACCAACAAGGAATTTAAACACACAGAGACTGATTAGGTCAACTTCAAGATGTAGGATTAAGTTAGTAATACATAAAGGAGAACTGAACCTTGAATACTTACAGTATTATAACTGCCATGATGTGAAAATCAGTAGCATATCTCATAGGAACTTAAAGCACATGGTCTATTAATATAAACCACAGTCTGTAGTAGAAATACAAATGCAATTCATTGTATAAGGTCTGACAAAGACTAGCAATTTATTTTAAATACATTTTTAATGGATAAGACTTACATTGCAAGCGCACGATACTCAAAGGGCCAGGAGCTGCTATTGAGAGCATAGCATCATGATTTTAAAAATGGCACCCACAACCACTAAGATGCCAAGTATAATCAGAGAGGACATTGGGAAGGGGGAGGATTCTTGCAAAAACTCAATAGTTGACTGAGCAAAGTGTACAAGGATTAGATAACTATAAGACAAAAAAAGATTTAAAGGGCAGAAACACAGAAAGCTGACGCTGAAAGAAGTCAAAAGATAATCAGTTATCAAGAGCTATAAGAGGTCAGTGGCACTACTACAAGTTGGAGACACTTAGCTTAATTAGTGTTAGTTTTAGATTACGAGTTATACCAAATTATCAAAGAAAAATTATGCTATGCACTTTAATTCCCGTGCAACAATCAAGATTTATTTAGGAAGAGAGAGAGAGAGAGAGAGAGAGAGAGAGAGAGAGAAAGAAGTACTTGCATACAGGAAACAGCTATAATAAGGTATCATTTTTAATACTTAATTTTAAAGTGATTTAAAAAAAACGTGATTTTAAAAAGAATATTCCTGGTAAAGTTAAATTGCCTCCTACTATTATTTTTCCCTCCTGTGTTTCATGCAAGAAATTATGAATTTCTCTAGGTTATCAGCCCTAGACTTTGGTGGTCGGGTCTATATCACATTGCAGAACTCTTAAAAGTTCGAATGTCATATGGTCGACACCATATGATCGAGCCTTTAGAAGTTCGAACATTTCAGTGGAAATCTCCATACAGTGCTGAATAGGAAGACTTCCCTTTTCTGCACTGCAGTGTGATCTTGGAGCAGGTATATTTAAAGAGTGGGGAGTGTGGGGGTGCAGGGGGGTTGCCCCCTGCTTAAACCATTCAGGTAGGTTTTTTCTTTGGTTTATTTTTTTTATTACATTTTCAAACTTTTGAAAATTCAATCATATGGTGTCGATTTTTAAAGGTTTGATTATATAATATAGACGCTTGGGGGTCTCTACACTCCATTATTTATTATATGCTCCAGGGTTGTCTTTATTGTCACAATAACACAATCTACAGTATTGGTGCTATCATTTAACACGTCATAATCACAGGTCTCATAACAATAACAAAAAACAGAATTTGTGTTAGAAAGTCTGTTATAAAAACATTTATACTCTGACATAACTGGCTCGCAGTCATTGTTCATTAGCCATGATTTACAAACAATAGCAATAATGATCTTATGTAAACATAGGAAATTTTCAAATTAAAAACAAATGTTTATTACTAATGCTCTTAGCATTAACAACCAGTGATGATAAATCAAGTTTTGTTATATGTGAACTGTTAAATTTCTGACTAGCCAAAATCCTGTCTAGTGTTTATAAATATTGCAATATATCTTGTGCAAAAACTATCTTCCCTTGTCTTGAAAAGTAGACTCCATCTTGTTGAAATACAACTGTATCCAAAAATTAGACTTGGATTCTATACACATTTCCACTTTTTAAATTTTTTATTTATTTATTTTACATTTGTTTACCAGGGAGGTCTGACTCTCCTGTTTTTATGTAGAGAAGATGGACTGCAAAGTGAAAGAATGTATTTATAAACATGAGTATAATATTAAAACATGTGTTATGACAAATGCCCTTGCTAAACATTTTTGTGATTATCCAGGACACCATTTTAAATATGTAGTTATTGATCAGGTCAGTTTAGACTACGGGGTGGACCTAGTAGCCTACTACTAGAGAAGAAGGAAATGTCATGGCAAATGGTATTGGATGCTTGTAGATGGCCTGGACTCAATGAATATATTTTTTATTGCTTGTATTATAAAGCTTAAAGCACTGAACCAATAGAGGGAATAATTTTATTTAATTTTTAATTTTTATTTTAACTAGTTTCATACTTACTTATTTGTTATTTATATACCATTACCTTAAGAACCCTTATATAGAGTATATGTATATGTTTATATTTTTCATGCAGCTACTAACCAGATTAACCTGACACTACTTGTTCTCATTTCATCTTGGAAGCTAAGCAGAGTCAAGGCTATTTAGTAGTTGGATAGTAGACCATCCGTGAATATCAGTTGCTGTACGTTTAAGTATTAAACATTTTAAACATTTAAAATTTTTAAATATTCTAGTATTTATAAGTAATTAAGTATTTCTATGACTTTCTTTCCAGCTATTTTGATTTTTAGGCCTGTTATTAAATGTGAGTTGTGTGTTTCTATATTGGTGTTATGTATTTTTTTATACTTTATATGCTATATTTATATATTTTAGATATTTTTGTATGGTGAATATTGGATAAAGGAATGTGATGCTTTAAGGGAGGGAGTATAAGTGGATTGACCAATAGGGTTGTTTTTGAGTGTATTTAAACAGGGAAAACATATATAGGATTATCTGATGAAGTTCATAAGAAGTGAATGAAAGCTCGTATCTTTTTTATTTTGTGTTTATTAAAGTTCAATAAATTATAGTTTTACTGTGGATCTGCCTGAGCTAGCTTTTGTTTGGACTTTTTAAAATGAGCCACTTTCTCATGAGCATATTTATCTAAAAAACGTTTCTTTCACATTGGCTTGCCTTTTCATGTGTGGTTTGTGATAAATATGTCTTAACACCTGTACAAGTAATATTATCTAAGGGAGCTACGAGTTCTCTACTAATAGTCAATGAATCCTTAAAGATGACATAATTTGAACTGATGTGAGTAAAAGCGGTTCCATACTTCCTTACATTAAGGTATTCTAAGACCCTGCTTGCATGTTGTATTTTGGCTTCTGACAAGCATAACACTATCTGATGTTCTTTCTCCCCTCTGCAAATCTAAGTATCAGTGCCTCTAATAACTGAATCTTCAGTTACTAGTATATTATGTCTGACCAGATCTGAAGAATCTCCCACTACTAATTCAGTAGTGTCTGCTCTTCTAGGTGCTGCAAAAGAATGATCTTCATCACCATTACTCTTATTACTCTCAGTGTTTTCATCACTTATTTCATTTACAGGCATACAATTTACATTTAGCTATCTTTGTATTTCCACAGTCTGAACAATATTCTCAACATCAGCCCTTTGCATTTCCTTCTTATCGTAATGTTCTTTAATCCTTCTAAGTTCAGTCATGCTGTTCTCCTTTTAATATTCCCCTGGCCTCTGTTTTCTAACTTCTCTGGATGAAAATGATGTCATTTTCTGAATGCTTTGTAATTGAACAATGTTATTATTTCCTGTGATCCGTTTGTTACATAAAAAGCAACATCCTTTTTAGGATATGTTCTTTTTGCATTTAGAAATTAATCAATTTATATTTCTTCCTAGTCATTTGCTGTGAATGTATCCATTTCTTTATTTTCTTCTACATTCTCTGACTTCTCATATTGCTGAATACTTGTATTCTAAATTCCAAAGTTGTCCTCAGTAGTACCATGCTTAATAAGGGATGAGTGATCCTTACTGAAAGAGGAGACTTTCTTTAATAAGTATGTTCTATTTGCACTTTGCCTAATATTATTTGCCTTATCAGCCCAGTCATTAATATATGTAACATTAGTTTTCCAAGTTGTGCCAGTTGCAAAAGTGTAATCAACTTAGTAAGTCTAGATTAACTATTAATAATAGTAAGCAAATCTTCCAAAATCTAACATGAGGAGCACAGGCTTCCAATGTTATCAAGTGCTACCTTTATACATAGGTTCCTAGGTGTATACTAGGCAAATGGCCCTGGAGCCTTTACAAGCCTAGCCCATAGGATTACCCTGGCATCATGCCACCTGACTTCAGTTCCCAGTGTCTCTGTCGAGTAGAGCCACTGGAGTGATCCCCAGGGTGAATTTTCTATTTCCTATCCACTCATCAAGAGTTCTCTTGAAGAGGGTCAGTGAGGTGTTCTGTTTGACATGTATGGAAAGTTTATTCCATAGCATGGGCAGTCTCTGGGTTATGAACCTGTCCCTCCAGCTTGTTCTGTTGATTGAGGTAATGAGGTTGAGGTCTCTGGAGCGTGTGGTGCAGAGGGATTGGGATTTCTTTAGATGTAGCATTTCTAACAGAGCTGGGTTAGACATGCTCCACTTAAAGAAATCCCAATCCCTCAGAGCCACACGCTCCAGGGATCTAAACCTTGTCATTACAATGAACAAAACATGCTGGAGGGATAGGTGCCTGACCCAGAGACTCCCATACTCTGGAATAGACTGCCCATACATGTTAAGCAGAGCGCCTCCTTGGCTCTCTTCAAAAAGAGCCTTGACAATTGGATAGGAGATGGGAAATTCACCCTGGGGATCACGTCACTCACTCTGCTAGACAGGGGTCCAGGGAAGTAAATATTGTGGGAAGAAATATCCAGGGAATTGCTAAGGCTAGGCTTGTATAGGCCCTAGGGCCAATAGCCTAGTACCAACCTATGAACCTATGAACCTATGGCTTTGTAAGTCAAGCAGAGATTGCCTCTAAGTAAGCGATATGAGACAGAGAATAGTTGGAGTTTTCTGAGTCTGTCCATATAGGACAAGTGTTTAAGGCCTAGGATCCTCTTTGTGAGGTACTTTTGTGGCCTGTCCAATTGTTGCAGGTGTCTAATGAGGTACATGCCAAATAAGCCATTGTACTCGATGATTGGCCTAATGAGGGATGAGTAGAGGGAGACATATATACACGGCATTTAGTACAATGGACAAGATATTTATGCAGCAGCACTTTATTAATGGCATACTCATGCATGGAATCCATTCTCTGCTACAAACAATTAAAGGAAAGAATTGTAAAAGAAAAAAATGAAATCAATTACCACAGAATTCAAAGACAATAAAGCAGTTAGTAATGTAAATCAAATTGTGTGGGGAAATCACACAAACAATATGCAAACAGATTAAATTAAGTACAATGAGCTAACCTTGAACAAGAAGAAATAATTCCTAAATTAGTAATTTTGACCTATCATATCAGTTCTGTCAATCACACTAAAATGATAGATGACCTTTACATTGTTCACAATTGCTCTTATTCACATCTCATTATAGCAGTAAAAATTGGAAGTAAAACATAAAAAATAAATTGAAACAAATCTTGTCTCACCAAGCAGTTGCATAAAAAAAAAGAAGAATACTGGATGGTTTCTGATACAGCTCCAGGTTGTCTTGGCTATAGTTATATGAGTTTATAGTTGGCTTGGCCCCTTTGGCGGGATTGAGTTTGCCTGTCTACAATCTATCTTTTCTCCAGCAAACAGTGAAAATCTAAGCTAAAAAATATAAATCTAAATATTTATTTTATTTATTTATTGTATAGTATTTGTTTACCTGGCTTGTCCATTTGAGCATAAGCTGACCTTTTTCATTGGAAGCCCAGAGAGAAATGTTCAGAGTATAAATATACGTATAAAAGATACAAAAAGCAGATAAGAAAAGTTACAATGACTTTAAACAATTTAACAGAATGAATACAAATATAACACATGGTAAAACAAAAATCATTTTATAACAGACAGAACATATCAACAGATAAAAAAATCATTTCACTCATGGATGAAGTTTAATATAGGAGTACAGCGATGGTTTAAAGTCAAAAAGTGGAGGGAAAGAAAAGGAAAACTCAAGAAAAAAGCATTTAAGAAACATGCTGGTGGAAGTGATAGTTATACAGCAGTGTGCAGTAGGAATAATATAAGAAAACATAGTTGAGGTAAAACACCAGAAAAATAGTTAGAAGTGCCAGCACAAAAAGTGGATGAGTCATATATTGGTTGTGGTACTCATTGAAATAGATGATTAGTGATAAGTTGAGTGAGAGGACGGTTGGAAAGTTTGAGTAAGAGGATATAGGATTATTGTAGTCACCAATAACATCCAATACCACACTGCGAGGAAATGGAAAGCTTTAATAAAGTAAAAGGTTAAAAAATAAAAGGTGAGTGCTTTCACAACATAAAGTTGCTTCTTCAGACCATTCAGGAAAGTGCTTCAAACACAGTCTTTATATAGTTGAAATGATTGGAGAAATCTCCAGTGAAGAAGATGAAACAATTAAGACATCAAGAAATCAACTCTGCATAATTAATTACATTAGCTAACTTCCCTGACCAATCATAACATACTACACAGTGCTGTCCCAAAATAGGTACAAAAGCATAACTATGTATCGCTATTGAATGTTTATACAAGCAATCAATAAATAGCTTAACTTACCATATATCATTATTAAAACCTATTACCGTTAGCAATGGCCATAATCTTAATCTCTGTTTCACAACAAATGCCATATATATCACATTAATTAATATAAATTTTTACTAAAAGCATTGTCATACAAAAATATATATGTCCCATTGTGTGTAACATGTTGACATCACAAAATCAAAAATTGTAAGAATTAGACTTCACTAAATCAAGACAAAACACTTTTCGAGTGATATTGTCAACATGATCTAAAAACTTATCCGGAATTAGAAATAGTACAGAAATAAAAGACTCCATAAAACTAATCACAAAAAACTCATAATTAAAATGTATCATTCTACTAATAACAAAAGAGCATAACATATCAGCAAATAGAAATCAAGGATAGCCGATAGTAACCAATCAAAGTCTTCTAAGGTGATTGGTCTAAATCAGGTATTATCCAGTGCTATTGGTCAAAAGCATACTCGATCCTGATGTCAGGACAAAATGTACCTGACAGATGAAAGTCTATCATTGAATCGAGGGTCAGTCTATCAAACTAAGCACTTCATTCCATCAAGGAAGAAAATTTAATAGTATTCTAACCTTGAACTGAAGTTAGCAGCTCACAACCATGCAGTTTAAACACCTTAATCTATAGCCAGTCATTAATCAATAAATTAAGGGTTGCTCTCTCAAACTAAACACTTCAGTCCATCAAAAAAGAAAATATAATAATATGCTACCTTAGAACCACAGTTAGCGGCTTGCAACTATGCAGTTAAAACACCTTAGTCTATAGCCATTCAGAACTTAAAATAACTGAATCTAACCAATAACAACCCATGTATGCAATTGGTTAAAATCAGATCTACGGAGTTGCCATTGGTTGTTGGGTGCTCTCCAATGGGGCATACCAAATAACAGGGTAAGCCTATCATACAACTCACTAAAAGGTCATAATAATCACAGACAGTGCTTCTCACAGAAAATGATCATCCTTATGATCTAAATAGTTGGTTACCAGCCTGTTCACATCTAAAAATCTGGGTGACAAAATGGCAGACAGTCCAAGGCTGTTTGAGCATATACTCTATACCACTGAAGACCAACAAGCAAAGCACCCACTCCAAAAACAATCATCAAGGTTGTGAAAGCTTAATTAACAAATAGTGAATGAATATCTCCCTCAGCTATATAGCTCTACATAATATACAGCAAATACAATCAAAAATCTCCCATTAAGGAGAAAAGGCTATCAACGAAATTACCTGTGATTTATTATAAAGACTCTGTGATATTTTGCCCTTAACAACAACATGTAAACAAGGCCTTGTAGCTAAAAAACAATCCACATAATCAAATAAACAGAGCCCAATAACAAGAGCATTACCCAGAGTATATAAAAAATATAAAAACTGCATCATATTCACTGTTATCCATAAAGAAAATGAGCAGCCCCGTACCTAGTTAAGTATTAGCAAAAATATCACAATACAGCTTGGCATAATTTATAATGGCACACTAAGGGAAAACCAATCAGCACTTAGCAGAGATCTTTAATACATCCAACAGCTTATTACAAGCTACATTCACATCAAAAACCAAATAAGAATAGCAAAAACTATGTACTGTGACACAAACTAACCGAAATACCAGTTCCCATAACGGAATTGTCACATAAAGAGTCTTTCAGGGGATGACTACCTGTTGTCATCACCCATTAAAAAGTATTAATTAATTAGACACTATATATCTAGTCACACCTTCATTTCCTATGTAAACCTCTGGCTCTGTAAGCAGTCTTCAATGAAACCTTGCCATTGAGGCCAAAATTCGTATCAGCTTACAGTTGTAAAATCCATGACAGCTCCCTGCACTCAGTTCAACTGGAAATGTCCCCAAGCCTATTACCCTCAAAAACTTCCTCAATAACCTGAAACCAAGAATTATGTTCTTTCCCTTCATCAGCTACATGTTTGGCTAAGGGATTGCTAATATCACTGTATCTACTATATCTCATATGTCCTCTCATAGAATGTTCTGTTCATCTTGCCAACATAAAAGTGTGGACATGCTACACACCTCACTAAATAAACCACATTTCTAGTTTGACAGTTAGCTGCTGCTCTGAATGTATACTTCTTCCAAGTAACCGGATGCTCAAACAAATTAATTGTGTTAATGAGATGACAAAAATTACATTTGCCACACCCTATGGTGCCCTGCATCTTCCCTGCTGGACACCTTGTCTTTGGACCATAGCACAGCATATGTTTAAGGGAACTTTTGTTCTTAAACAAAAAGTGGGGTTTCTTTTCTATCAATGCATTTATCTCACTGTCCGAAGTCAGAATATGCTAGTTCCTTTTAATGGCTGCACAAAACAGTTAGTAATTTAAATCAAATTGTGTGGGAAAATCACACAAACAATATGCAAAACAGATTAAATTAAGTGCACTGAGCTAACATTGAACAAGCAGAAATAATTCCTAAATTAGTAATACTGACCTATCATATCAGTTGTGTCAATCACACTAAAATGATGGATGACCTTTACATTGTTCACTATTTCTCTTATTCACATCTCATTATACCAGCAAAAATCTGAAGTAAAACAGAAAAAATAAATCGAAAAAAATCTTGTCGCACCAAGCAGTTGCATAAAAAAATGAAGAATATTGGATGGTTTCTGATACAGCTCCAGGTTGTCTTGGCTATAGTTTTATGAGTTTATAGTTGGCTTGGCCCCTTTGGCGGAATTGAGTTTGCCTGTCTACAATCCATCTCTTTTTCTCCAGTGAACAGTAAAAATCTAAGCTAAAACATATAAATCTAAATATTTATTTTATATATTTATTGTATAGTATTTGTTTACCTGGTTTGTCCATTTGAGCATAAGCTAACCTTTTTCACTGGAAGCTCAGAGAGAAAAGTTTAGAGTATAAATATATGTACAAAAGATACAAAAAGCAGATAAGAAAAGTTACAATGACTTTAAGTAATTTAACAGAATGAATGCAAATAGAACACATGGTAAAAAAAATAATTTTATAAAAGACAACAGAACATATCAACAGATAAAAAAAATATTTCGCTGATGGACGAAGTTTAATATAGGAGTACAGCAATGGTTCAAAGTCAAAAAGTGGAAGGAAAGAAAAGGAAAACTCAAGCTTTTAAAAACTGAAGTTTGAGGAAAAAAGTATTTAAGAAACATACTGGTGGAAGTTATAGTTATACAGCAGTGTGCAGTAGGAATAATGGAATAAAACAAATTTGAGGTAAAACACCAGAGAAATAGTTAGAGGTGCCAGCACCAAGTGGTTAAGTCACACATTGGTTGTGGTACTCACTGAAATAGATGATTAGTGATAAGTTGAGTGAGAGGAAGGTTGGGAAGTTTGAGTAAGAGGATATAGGAATATTGTCGTGAAGAGAGGCTAAGATGTCCATGTATGGTTAGTGGGTGGGTAGTAGAAATTACAGAAAGGATGTGACGTGAAAGGGATAAAACCACAGGTCACAAAAAAATCAAAGTAGTAAACCATGAGATGTTGAAGGAGAATAGCAGGATGTAATAAATACAAGTGGGGGATGTGAGAAGAAGAGTAGGAAGTGGTAAGGAAAGGGAAAAAGAAACTAAGCAGTTTAGGTAGGAAAGGATGTTAAATACACAGACTGTAGATATAATATATTGGTATGGTGTCTTTAGATAAGGTGAGGGGTGCCATTATTTAAAATACACTGTGTAGATGGATAGGAATGTGTGTTTAGCCAAGAGATGATCAGGAATGCTGCCATAAATAAATATTCTCCTATCAAGTGGTTAGACAATACATCACAAAACAACACTGTATTGTTTCAACTCAACTCTATGCCATCTTAGCTGAATTGTATATAATGGGAAGTACACAGCTGGGAAGAAACTTCAGCCTCCAGTAGTATACCATTGCTTTGTCTGTTTCTCCAGGAGTAGATATAAAATATGTCCAGAGATGTAGGCCTTACTGTAGACACTGGTGGGTCTTTCATTTGGCCTCCTTCAATGTCATCTGCAGTTCCTGCCACATTCTTTTTTAACAAGTCCCGGAGGTGATGCAATGAAGGCATTTTGTTTTTAATACTAAACACATTAATACCTTGCCCTTTTCCCACCCTTGTTCCCACAATATCTCCATTGTGAACTCAGATAAAAGCTGTGTTTGTATAATATGCCAAAATATAGTATTTCATAGAGAAAAAATCCTTCTATATACTGTCATACAGAAGATGTACAACCTAACTTATTCCCCTGCTCGTCTAATCCTTCCATTCAATTTGCTTAATAGTCCATCCCTGTTATTCCATTAGGATTCCTTTACAAGTCCATGTCTCCTTTTCTATTAGTATCCCGTCACAAGTCCATGCCTCTTATTCCATTAGGATTCCCTCACAAGTGTATGCATTCTGTTCAGTTAGGATTCCCTCACAAGTCTATACCTCCTATTCCATATGCCCAGATGAAACTTATCCAGTGCATTTGGTTATAGATTTGATCCCACCAACACCAGGAAAGTGCCATGTGCTACTAATTTATAGTTAAAATTGAGAATGTTGTTGCCTGCTAGCATTTATAATGTTTAGAACTCTGTTACAATGTCTTCTCTTGTGAGAGAAGTGGAATTTGCAGTGTTCTGAGCTATCACTGGGTCGAATTGAGCTTGAATTGCCACTTCTTAGAGTAGGTTGCTTACTGGTGCATCGTGTTAAATTTTGCTGTCCTGCTTGAATTTTTCCCATTTTGCCGGAGTTGTAAGACACTGCAGATCATACTCAGTGGTAGTGTTTCATGCTGTAATAATCATCAGTGTTTTCTTTTATTAATTTTACCTTCCAAATGACTAATGAAGTTGCTTTATTTCTGCTCACTTGAGCCTTTAGCATTACAGTTGTTTGCACAAGACTGCTCCTAGATGTCTTTGCTGCACTTTGAGCAGCTGTGCGCTTGAAGTGTTCTGTTGTTGTTACTGCTGCACCTCTCAAGTTACTTTCTCATACTTACTGCTTAGTTCAGCTTGTTTAAACTGCTTGCAGGCTTGCTATCTATGTACCATTGCCATTGCTGCTGCATTGGTTGCTGTCGCCTCTTCCACTTACGTTCTTGTCCTGTTTGCTTAAATTTCCTGTAGGCTTGTTATTTACTATTGCCAATGCTACTGTCCTTCATATTGTGACCTATTGCAATTAAGATCACTTAACTCATTACAGCCAGGTGATGCCTGTAGGTGTTTCTACAGTTACATCCTACTGACACCTCTAGGTGTCAAATATTGTTTGTTCATATTTGCATTAATAATTTCAAAACAATACTACATACAAAGTATTAAACTATTTCATCTTAAAGCTTTCACAATGGCAAACACACTTGTGTTAATATTTGACCTCTGTCAAGTGCAAGTAAAGAGATATTAATTGTTGTTCATATAGTAGTTATTGATATTGTCACAAATTTCAAAAAAAATCATGTTTTTCTAAATATCTTGACAACCAAGTTATACAAGAAAGAACTGCTTAACCGCATATCAAAGATCACCATTAGATGAGCAAAACACTGCTGACAGCATGTGTGTAACTTTAGTGGTTGCTGAGATTTTTTAAATTGTTGACAAAATATTGTAAACTTAATAGTTGCTATATTTACTGTGACTTATAAAATCTAATTTAACCTACAACCTAACGACTATTACCACTATAAAATGGTTTGTGCTAAAGAGTCTGCCATTTGCATTTCTTTATTAACCACCATGGTAACAGATACACGAATATTTGTTTGAAATTTAAGGGCATAATTTTATTTTAACAAAAAGCTTAGGCTCCGCCCATTGGAAGTTATTGTGCAAACTTCCAGGGCTCCATTGGAGGGAATGAGTTATGATCTTTCTATCTACTGAACTCTTGTGCTTATGATTGTTTTATTTATTGACACTAGTGACTAATATTCAAACTATATGGTGGTGCACATCTCTTATAAATCTATACCAACCTTAGTGAAATGTATGACCAACAGACTTATTTCACCTTCTAGTGCCAGCCTCATAGTATGTGGTGTTCTGAGGCAGTCCAGTTACTGACATAACTTCACTGGTAATGAACTGCTACTTGGCATGCTTCTTAAAATTTGTGAGAGGTGCAAGTACCTAGGAAATTTGAAGGCTACCCTAACATCAAACAAGAAGGTCCGTGCCTAGCATGTACTGCCACCCACACCTCTACACAAACATATCAAACCAACATATGATGTCAACATACGCTAAGGTTATCAAAGAGTCCATTCCCAATTTACAGACTTGACACCACCACCCACACATACATTAAAGAGTCACTAGGTTGCTGGCTATTAATCATCTACTACCTCTAAATCTGCAAATATAAATAGAAATATCCTTGTAACTGGTGACTTCATTGTCAGACACATTGGAGCCATGAATATGAGGTTGGACAAGGACAGGATAACAGTTGTTGTCTCTCTGTCACAAGGATTTATAATGTTACCAATGCCTCTTCAGTCCCTTAATGCCATGAAAATATGAATATGGCCTTATGGAAACCCTTGTGGCCATGAATTACTTGATTGCTCAGCCCTGAGGGACATGCAGGTAAACATGATGGCTCTCAATACTAATATGTTAAATGATGGTATGACACTGGTCCTGAGTGTAATCCTACCATCACTGAGACTAATGCTCCCATACAGAGAAAAATAATAGGTTTTAACAATTGGATAAGGACTCTAGATTTTTTGGAGAAAATTAAAAATGTATTTGTTAGAAAGAAAGAAAGATTTCTTGGTGACTGTTGATGTTCAAGCTTTATACACCTTTATTCCTCATGTTATTGGTATGGAATGGGTTTCTTTTATGTTGAACAAGGATGACAATTACAGATTAGGTGAGGTAAACCTTTTGAATAAATGTATTTATCAGGTTTTAAGTAATAATTATTTCATGTTTGAAGGTGAATATTATCATCAGAAAAAGGGGTAGACATGATTGCATGTATGGCCCCCAGCTCTGCAAACTTAGTTATGGCCTATTGGGAAACAAATATTTTTTGATTCATAGAAGGTTATGAAAAAGTCTTCCATTATTTTCATTTTATCGATGATTTGTTTTTTATTTGGAGAAGACAAATTAGTGAACTTGAAGTTTTTCTTCAAAATATGAACACCAGTACTGCTTTTTTGTCATTTTCTTACAGATTTCACAAGTCCAGGATTGAATTCTTGGACTTGGAGGTATACAAGGATGTGCAAGAAGAACAGTTAAAGACTATGATATGCTATGAGAATGATTCCAGCAGTGCATACTTACATTACTCTAGTATTCATCCTACATACATGAAGCATAACATCATTAAAGGGCAGTTGGTGAGGCTCAAAACGCTGATCAGTTATGTTGACTAAACAGATGTTCTTATAGAGGCCTTACATGACAGATTTGCATGTAGGGCATACCCGACCAAATTAGTGCAAAACATTATCCCACAAGAAAGAAGTTGAACCTATGAAAATAGGATAATTTATGACACTGCAGAAGACTGGTCTTCAGCTATGCCAGTGGCGCACTCCTTGGATAGTGCGGCTATACAAGTGGCTATTCATAATAATTGGAGAATTTTAGAAGCCTTTGAGGAGGTTTTAGATGTGGTAGGTAGCAAACCTCTTTTCATTAATAAAAAAGGTAAGGACATCAAACAGTATTTTGGAAGAGAAGATAAAAGAAAGGTGGTTACAAGGAGGGATACCTGCAAATGTTATAGTTGCACTCAGCGCAAATACATTTTGGAAAATTCTCATTTTGTTAATCCTAAAACCAAGCAAGTGTACCCTATACCAGGTTTTTACATGTGTAAAGCCCAATATGTGCTTTGCATGGCGTGCTGTTTCATCTCTGATTCATTTTATATAGGGAAGACGAACAGAGCATTAAAAAAGAGAATTTGTGAACACCAGCATGCCATGTCCATCAAAACAGAGATAATACCCTAACAAAATATTCTATGGAGTGTTGTCAGTTTAACAAGTTCATTTTTAGTGTTATAGATTATGTTTCTTTGGATTTTACTGGTGAGAGGGACATCAAACTGGAATACAGGGGACTTAGATGGCAAATTTTATTCCATGATTACAGTGCAGCAGGATTAAATAGGCATATTAATTATAAAGTAGTTTTATCCTAAAACAAGTGTAAATAATTAAAACATTTTATATTCTTATATTTTTAGATTGTTTACAGGTTTATAATACCTTTTTCTTGCATATTTATGGTTCTTTTATTCAAGTTTAATGTAGTATAGTCATTATTGTTCATTAGGGTTTGTCTTTATTGCACCATGTTACAGGAAATCTCTATTGGAGGGTATTTAACTCATTCACTCCAGAGCAGCTCAGAAAATGCTGTCTGATTACTTCCACCATAGGAACAACAGTGCAGCCTGAGCTCATTTTCAGAAAATCCATTTATAATAGGAGTCTGCATGTCCTCCCCACGGTCGAATGACATCTAAAGACACGCAGGTAGATGTGTGCGTGAATGGGTGTGCCTTCTTTGAAGGTTGGGTATCGGGCTGGTAACTTGGCACTGTAAAAATCCACTGCCAATCATTTGCGGACTGGAGTTCTGCTGTGGCGACCCCTAACTGAGAAAAGTCAAAAGACATACAATACCATACAGAAAACAAATGTTCATAACTCTTTAACTATAAGAGCTAGACTAAAAATGTAAATACAAAAGTTGTTCAGCAGACACTGACCTTTCCAACAGTGTAAATGTTGATAGTGTGTATTTAAGTCATTATTAAATATTTGCCAAGGAATGCTGATATTGTGCATATTCTTTACCTTTTTGGAAAACAAAGCACAATATTTTGGTGACAGTACAATGTAGACCCATAATATTTGTATTTAATTTGTTTGTATGAATGTCAGCTTTAAAATGATACCTTAACCATTACTGTGTGATGCTCCTTAATAGAGATATTCACATAAATATTATTAATATTATATTTCTCATAACTGATAAATAAACAAAGCATAATATCTCATCACCTGTAACAGACAGAGGCTACATATCAGTGTACAAGTTGTGTGGCTTAATGTCAGCTTCAAAATGATGCATCATTTGTGTGATCACCACGCTCCCTTGCAAAGATATGGGCATAATAATGAGAAGTATTGGAAATTTAGAATTTTCATAATCCTACAAGACTAAACATATTGTGATATCTGTACATGTGTACAGTATACAAACACAGTTATTTTACCATGTTGTAAGGAGTAATACTGTCTTCAAAATAAGGTACTATGTAGCACATTGACATGCTCCCTTGCAAAGTTATTTACCAAAATATGAAAAAAATTCATAATTGCCATAATGTAAGCTCTAAACAAACTGTGATATATTTACATGTGTACAGCACATGGACACAGTTCTTTTACCACATTATAAGGACTAATACTGCCTTTAAAGTGAGGTATTAGCAGGTTGGCCTCTTTCCTTAACTAAGTCATTCACTAAAATATGAAAAAAAATCATAATTTTCATAACCTTAGTCCTAAAAACTGTGATATCTGTACATGTGTACAGCATACAGACACAGTTCTTTTATCATGTTGTAAGGACTAACACTGTCTCACAATTACATGCTCCCTAGCAAAGTTATTTACCAAAATATGAAAAAAATCATAACTTCCATAAGCTGAGTCCTAAACAAACTGTGATATCTGCACTTGTGTAGAGCATACAGACCCAGTTGCTTTACCGTGTTGTATATACTGATACTGTCTTCAAAATGAGGTATTACCAAGCACATTGACATCTTTTTTAGCTATGTCATTCACTAAAATATGAAAAAATATCATAATTTTCATAACTTTGGTCCTAATAAACTGTGATATTTGTACATGTGTACAGAATACACACACAGTTCTTTTATCATGTTGTAAGGAGTAATACTGTCTTCAAACTGAGGTCTTACTTAGCATGTTGACATCTTCCCTAGCAAAGTTATTTACCAAAATATGAAAAAAAATCATAGTTTCCATAACCTAAGTCCTACACAAACTGTGATATCTGCACATGTGTACAGCCCACAGGCACAGTTCTTTTACCATGTTGTAAGGAATAACACTGTCTTCAAAATTAGATATTACTTAGCACACTTACATGCTCCCTAGCAAAGTTATTTACCAAAATATAAGAAAAATCATACCACATAGACAGAAACCCAAATTTGCCCAGTGCATTCATTGATGTGATTACAACTTTACTTATGTGAATAAAAGTGGCAGCTCCTGAGAGTTTTAACTGACAAGTGAGAATGACTGAGTGTTGCACTGTAACTGCATTCATTGTTAATGTGATAATTACCCACATTTTATTACTGTAATGTTCCACATTCTCAGACACAGGTGATAAATGCCACACATAGCCTGTTGAGTAGGCATTCATTATATTACCTGGTGCAGGTGTTATGTAACAATGACTTATGACCATTTGTTAGAAGACCTGAGTAATTCAGTAAAAGTAGCATAATACTTATATATTACTGAGCCCTTCCTCCCACCAAAATTCCATGTAAGAATTACTCCAAAAGTAGTAAATAATTGTATGTCACCTAACCATCCTTTTGGGTAGAATAAGACACAGCAGTGAAAAATGCAGTAACATTGTCCTAAATATATGGTTGAGCAATGTTAATTCTCAACAACATAATATACCTCACTAAGCCTTTCATCCCACCCAAATATGTTTTGACTACAGGCTAACTACTGTTTCTTGACCTAAATTCTGTAGCATGCCCTTGTGCCTGTAATATGTATTTTTTTTATCATATCCTCGTAACTGAAAATATTTTTTGTTCATGTCTTGTGAACATGTCTTATGTGATCCTATTCACCTGGGCTGTGCCTGCAAATGGTCCATTGAAATCACTGCACTACCCCAGTAAACGTAAAGTAAATATATAAATAAAATGGCCAAATGGATTGTCCAATTATGCAAAAGGTTTTCCGTGACACACCAATGAACTATATTGCTGAGAGGTTACTTCATGTCAGGTGTACACATGCACCAAAATGAAACATTCACCCAAGTAACCCCTTCAGTAAAACACTGAGCTATGCACAATCACCAAAATGAAACATTTCCCCAGTTGACCATTCAGTAACATTTCCTAGTATGGCAATCACCAAAATGCAGCATTCACCCAAGTGACGCCTTCAGTAAAAAGTGGATGTATGCACAAACTGTAAATTTAACCCTGGAGTGGCCCCTCTGTCCCTCTGGTGAAAGCTGTCAAGACAAAGAATATCAGAATATAAACTGATATTTTCAAAAATAGTTCGGCTAACAGTATACATTATGATAGAATTATAAATAAAAAAAATATTTGCTGAGACAGTATGCAGGAAAAATATTGGCACATGGGTAAAAACACACACGTTGGTATAAAAGGCTTTGTCAAGGCAAGTAGCAGGATTAAAGAAAAATTACACTTGATTTCCCTAACTCATGACTGGCAAATGCAATAATTATTATACAACAAAACTGAATTAATTCCTCAGCAGAATATACTTTTAAATCAAGCATTAGTAATAAAAAGAAGTCAAGTCCTAGAATTAAACAAAACAATGATACATTTCAATCTATCTATATAAAGAGACAGGTAACTAGATGAATATATACATACATATATATATATATATATATATATATATATATATATATATATATATATATATATATATATATATATATATATAAACAGACATAATTTATTCCATGCTCACTTGTGGATGAAGAGCATAACAAGCCAAAAAACATAAATCAGAACCTCGGGCACACAGAACAGCCCAATACAAATCAGTATACATTCAATTTTTAAAAACATACTTTAAAAATACCTCAAAATAATGGCCACACACCCTATATATAAACAGCTGGATCCATAAAATCCTGAACTTATATGGAGAGACCTTGTTCCCTCCTTGCTGTCACTTATTCCTGGGTCAAATCCAGTCACAAATAGGTCACAGCCCCTAAAAGACTGAAGACATAAGCATAATAACCACAATCTAATATATGCCTCTCAACCTCTAAATAATAATGAAGGGGCAATGGCACTAAAATAGGGACAGATTATAAATATTGCTCTTGCAGACTTAGAAAGTTGGCAGAATAACAGCATTTCCCTTAGCATGCATTTTCTTTAGGAAATGAAGTTTAAAACTCAAATGTATCACATTATTTAGGTATTTCAATCCTCAGTTCTTTGCCAGAAAACCACAAATTTTATGAAGAATAGGCCAAAAATATGAGGAAAAAATCTGGACATTTTGCAAAAATCTGGACAGTTAAGAGGTATGAAATACCTCAGTATTAAACAAAAATCATTACAATGCTAGTCTGCTAAAACTACACATGATTCTGTACCACCACATTGTATGCAAATGTCAAAGGCTGCATAAATGCAATGTCAAACATAAAAAGAAACTCTATAGTGGGTCCCTTATATGAATCAGTTCTATAATGGAAGAAAAGCTCATAGCTTGCAAAAATAAATTTAACTCTCAAGATTCTAAACACATTCTTTCTATACAGGGAACTGTGGACAATGAACAGATAAATCAGACCCAGATATGAGGTAAAAAGAGAATGTCTCTGACGTCTATCCATGACACCCTGTTCAACACCAAGAAGTGTGTATGTATACATATATATATATATATATATATATATATATATATATATATATATATATATATATATATATATATATATATATATGAGGTTATGCCAAAACTCAGTCTTTCTTTGTGTTCTCCATGATCAGCATGGCTCAGTTTCACCGAGTGGGTTGAAAGAGTTTAGGAATCCCACTGGAACCTTGCATCTACCAGAGACTCACAATTACTTCTATCTGGCATTATTTTAATGCGCTGACACTTGAGTATTGAGCAGTCTATTCTTATTTGTATATTCTAAATAACAACAGTGGCATGCATATGAGAGTCAAAAAAATCTTAACCTAGGTTGAATGTAGGAAGTGAGTTGGAACACAGAACACTATTTTCATAACCAGCTGGTGAACACTGTGAACATGTAAGAGCCATCAAGGCATACTCGGTGTATTCACCTCAGTGCATTACAATCTCTGAGAAACAGCCTAGCACATCTAGAAATAACAATGTGTGCAGCCACTGCTCTGCATGCATCATGCTTACAGAAAGTATTCTTCTAAAACTGGTCTTTGTGATGAGTGCAGGGGGCAGCAGATTAATGTCAAGTGGAACATGTTGACAATAGCCATGCATATTAGGAGACAGAAGCACAAGTATTGTTAAAAACTGTAGCAACAATGAAGAGCGCCATGATCTACACACATGTTGTAGTCTAGTCTATTGGATGAATGCATAACTTAAGAAAATGTGCTAACATAAATGAGAAACCCCATTGGCCCATTACAGAGTGAACAAGCCTAGTAAAAAGAAGACCATCATCTTACATCATCAGATACATACATCAATACATAATGAAAAATCACAAGACGCTGCCACTTTTTCCCACTTGCTAACCAATAACCCATTACACAATGTCATCTCTCATTCAAACAGTACAAAATTAGAAAGCATATTCAGCTTATTTAAAAAGGTACTATCTCATAGAGCAGTAAGTGGCTTCCATTTTATTATTATTCCATGGTCTCATAGGTTAGTACTAGGCTAACTGCCCTTGTGGGCCATTTTCAGCCTAGCCAATTACCCCATGTGAGAGTCAAACCCTGCACCTTATGTTTGTAAGGTAAACACCTTAAACATTATGCCAACCTCCCACCTCTGTATAACACAAACAAGATAAACTACTGCAGTTCTCATTTTAAAGCCTTAAATTAATGAAGGCATCTAAGCTGGCAATGTACACATCTTCACAAATTTCATATGTGCAGCTCACATGACAGTTAAATGTTCCTCATAAATATAACTTTACGATGGACAATGAACTTGCAGTCATGAACTGTGAAGAAGTGACATAAGGCACACCTTCATCTGTTCCTCTAACAAGCTGCTCATGAAAGATGGCAGCCTGGAAGAAGACATCTACCAATAAAGGTTCTCTAAGAAAGTTTTTTTTTTTTCTAATAATTCAGATAGTTGAGGACATGCCATGTATGATAGCTACAGCTCAGAGGACAGAGCAAAAATATTACTCCAAATCAGGGATTGGAAAGTATCTGTACAGTCTGCTACATAGAAACACTCAGCACTACGTTTCACAGGTTTACTGGACTCAGCATGAGTGACTCTTCGTGCATTAAAATCAATAAAAGTGCCATTAACCACACGACTTAAAAAAAAAAATCACAACTACTTTTTTATGCCCCTTTTCCAACATGTTCAGTTGCAGCATAAGAATGCCAGCATGTCAAAACCATATCCCCAAGTGCCTTTACCCAATCAATTGTTCTTAAAGCAGCGTGTACATGTCATCAGGTTTATTGCATAATTTTCTTTTAAGCAGAAAAACGCCAGATAATTCCTCAAGGTCCCTGTACCTTCCCAATGAACTTCGACCACTTACAAAGGCACAGATGACTTTGCTAATCAGCATGACTACACCAGCTCTTACCTGCCAATCCGACTTCTTGACTGTAGATAAGCCCCCACGCTGCAAATTACTTTCAGGCAAAATGACGTGATACTCTGAAGTTGAGCATAAGGGAGGCGTTCTACGGAACCTGATGGGAGAGACATTTGAATGTGTCAATAGAGGACTTAACCAAAATAGAAATGTGTACTGAAATTTGAGAACAATTACATGTTGAGAAGGGAAAAGTTTGGAAATGTGTGCATACACAAAATTTTGAAAGGGTGAGGTATGAGGGAAAGTAGGCTGTTTTCTGCTGCAGCCCCAAGAATCACGGACAAGTCCAGAAATAATCAAAACTTGTTTTTAATAATGATACTATTAACCTGAAAAGAATATGTATGCCAACAAGCTTGTTAAGAAGTAAAATAAGTGTATAACTTTATTTATTGTTAGCAAGTGAAGCCACCATCAACTTTTCTTCAAAAATAAAGTTTTAACTTAGGATGGACAGAATAAAAATTTGAGTCAAATTCAAAGACCCATAGACTTCTGCTGCATTATGATTTTGCATCATATTTATGTTTTGTCTGCCAAAACACTTGGGTTTCTGGTGAATTGCTAAGGATCATAAGTTATGCAAAAAATTGCAGAATGTTACAGTGTTACCTTTTTCATTGCTGGAACAATGCGTTATGCTTTTCAATTAAATTAGCATAATATTTAAAAAACGTCCCTTGCCCCCACCCCCCCCAATACTTTTGTCTTTGTCCCCTGTTTTTTAAGGATGTGAAGTGTTATGTATGAGTTTATGTTAGGCACTTACCCGCTCATAGAAATGCTGGTTCTGGAATACTTCACCATGGAGGAAACAGGTCTCCATCGCAAACAGATCAGGACAAGAAATAGAGGGATCCAGCAGCAATTCAAGAAATTCTTCAGATTCTGTAAATAAAGAAAGGGAATATTTGCTGCTGGACCCCTCTATTTATTATAAAACAACAAAGGGAACACGTCAGGGTGGGGGGGTGGAGGTGTTATGCAAGTGGTGGCTTGGATTTCAATACTCTGATTGGCTGCCACCACTTGCTTCACGGAATACAGACAGAATTGGCTTGGTGTAACCAGCAGAAAACATAGTGCATCTTATGCCGGTTTACTGGAGAAAAATTACATGCAAGCATATGATTACTCTGCTGTGAAAACTAAGTTGAGAAATCAACTGACAAAGTTCAGTTACTTTTTCAACTTAGTTTTCAAAGAATAGGGCTGAAATAGGACCAGGAAGCAAGTTGCTCCTATTAAAGGCATTCAGGGGTAACTTCATTCAATTACTAGTGTCTCATAGCGCGCTCGGGTGTAAGCACAGAGGCACTATGAGACGGCACTCGGGGTTAATGAGTTAAAGTTCAGTTGTAGAGAATGCTCTATATTCTGATGAAGGCAATAATTGCTGAAAGTGCTTACATCTTTATTGTGTGTTCTGCAATAAATGTGTGTATATATTTCTCCTTGGTGATAGTTTATTCAGACAATTGGATAAATAATGTCATTTAGGGAGATTCTGTATGTGTCAACATAAGTGTAAAGAGTTGACCCAGTTGTTTGGGATTTGAGAACTTATGTGCAAGTGATCTAACTTTTGACCAACAGGTGTCCTATTATTGTAACAAAGTCCTTCTATACTGCACAGCTTTTAAACAAAGGGATTGTGTCTAGAACTAGGGATGTTATTGCCCCCCTTTATTCAACACTCATTAGGCCAGTCATTGAATATAATGCATCCTTTGGCATGTATCTAACCAGACACATGCAAACAACTGGAATATCCACAGAGATATCTTACTAAAAGAATGCAAGGCCTAAACAACATGTCTTTCATGGACCAACACATAGGCCTGTCTCTATACTTGGTATCCTAGACACTTCTAAGAGGTGACCTGTGCCTGGCAAACAAGGCATCCTCTGACACATTACTGATGGATTTGTTGCATGTCAGCAAATCAAATGTCATCAGAAATACTCAGTCTAGGGATCTAAACCTCTTCTGTAACATCAAAAGAATAGTTTGAAGGGACAGGTATATTTTGCAGAGGATATCACTACCATGGAATAGAATCCACATCCACTTAAACAAAGTTTATCTCTGTTCATTTCCAAGCGCAACTTAGATCTATGAGTTGGAAACTGAAAATTTTACTTCAGGGCTGCTCTCTCTACTATAAATGGACAGATGCAGCTCCTAAATGCTTTATACCATGTATTGGTTCCCTCAAATTATTTATGATATGATCCCAGTTATTCTCATTAGGGTTAATATAAAATTATTAACCATGGAATGGATGAGGTCAGTCTATAACCAAACTGGACAGGCTATTTCGAGCACAAAAATGGTAATTGGCTAGGCTAAAAATGGCCAGCAAAGGCAGCTAGCCTAGAACTTACCTTTTAACCTATGAACCTATTAGATTCCAAGATGGTGGACATGCAGTAAACACCCACTCCACGAAGCTCCTACTTACTACAATCTACTTTTATCAAAAGCCATCTAATGATCAGGAAGAGACAACTATTCAGTAATTAAATGATGTCTGCAGCTCTGTTTGTACAAGAAAAGGATCCTTAAACTCATTAACTGGGAAAAAACTGCTCATCTATTTCTTGTACAGCACCAGGATCCCTCACCATGTGTAAACACAGGCCACAAGAAAGCTATACAATATTTGAAAATAATATCCTGAAGGTGGAAACATCTAAAGATGTCAAAGCAAACAGAAAGCATGCAAACTCAAATCACAAAAACAAAGCTCTCTGCAATAGCTTGCCTTGAAAAGGAAACTATATCCGAGTGGCAGAAAACAGCTAGACAACAGCAAGAAATAACTAAACCGAACCCAAAGCCAAAACCTGAACTGAACATTCAAATGGAGGAACTTAAGCAACCTCTTTTACCATTACAGACAGCAGTCCAAAATTTCTCGAAGCAATTATCCAGCTTCGGCAACTCCATCAATCAAATTGCTGACCGCATGGACCACAATGAAGCAAAAACATACAACAACGGACATCAGATAGAGAAACTGAAAGAGGAGCTTGGCAGCTATACTGGCAGAAATTCAGCAAAAACTCCTATATTTGGAGGCTAAAAGTCGGCGGAATAATATTCTAGTAAGGGAGTTCCTGAGAAATATGAACAGAGTCAGCATATACCAGTCATCAGGCAGATCTTTGCAAATTTACTCCAAAAAGAGGAAAGCACCAATGAGATTATTGTTGAGAGAGCCCACCGAGCACTACACCAAAAACAAGACTCTGTGACCCCAAGACAAATCTATGTTAAACTGCTGAATTATCAAGATATGCAGAAAATACGGTGGCCAAAAGCAGGTGATCGGGAATGGGTATAAGATCACCCTAGCACAAGACCTCCCACTAGCAATCAAGCAAAAATGATAAAACCCTCTCACCTTATTGTGCAGATTTAATCAAGCGGAAAATAAAATTCCAACTGAGCTACCCAAATACACTTGTCTTCTTTAATAATATGTGAGAATTACAGTAGATTCACCTAAAGAAGCTAAGACGGCATCCATAAAGGTCTTTGGTAAAGCTCCAGAATCTTAAAACTCCTCCGTGGTAGAAATTTCTTACCAAGTATCGATTCCATTATTACTTTCCTTCCATATCCCTTCATCATAAAAATTACAATTATGGTAAAGATAGCCCAAAAGAAACCTGAAGTATACCCACTGATAAGGTTTAAATAGATAGGAACCAAAATCTTGGAAGTGGTACATAGCAGAGGTGTTATACGGAAACAACTTCCTGCTACAATGTCAAACATCACCCTATCACGCATCATCATCCTAGCGAGACAGCAGTCATGCAGAAGAGATCCTACAGGCAAGATCCTTCGGATGTCTGGATTTAAAAGAAACCAAAGGTAAATTTGTCTGGCAATACATCAAAGAAATATAACAGATGTAACCGGTCCTTAAACAGCAATTTACTCACAAAACTGGATGTGATAAAGGAAATAACAAAATTACTATCAGAACTAGACAAGAATATAATGGCCTCTGATATTCCATATGACGTTCAATGGTCAGCTTGTAAAGCGATGGTTAGAGATATACTACTCCAAAAATCTTCCTATTACAAAAAGTAATGAAAGAAAAGGAGAGGAAATTAACTATTAAACTAAATGAACTAGATAGGAAATGTCAGATAGCACATAGCCCAGATTTAGAGAAACAAATTAACAAACTACAAAAAACTATTTGACCTACACCAAGAAAGCAATTCACTACAAGAACTAAAATCAGTAGCTAAATATTCTGAGTGGGCACAAGTTCCGTCTAGCACTCTGTCGAGAATAATCAAAAACAGATGAGAAGCCGCTAGGATAACTCTACTTCAGTATCAAGATAAAATATTCAAGTCAGATGTACAGATTATAGAAATAGTCCAACAAATCTACACAGGAATATATGAAACACATGCCCAGCAGAGCGCTACTTTTGAGATTGAGAAATTCTTAAAAAATCTTACATTTCCTATAATCAACGAAGAACAAGCAACACTCCTCATAGCCCCATTTGAGCAACAGGAAGTAGCTGAGGCCATTAAAAACCTAAAAATAGGTAAGGCCCCAGATCCAGATGGATACACAGCAGAGTTTTATAAAGCATTTAAACAGAAACTCTCGTCCATTCTACTAAAATTGTTTAACTATATTAAGATGAATGGTATAACTGATCTTTATATAAACAACTCAAAAACAATTTCTATTCCTAAAAACAATCTTGATAGATCAAACCCTCATAACTATAGACCAATTTCCTTGATTAATGTTGACATTAAAATTCTGGCCACACTTCTAGCGAATAAACTTAAGAAAATCATGCCTTTCATTATATCTCCAGAATAATCCAGTTTCATGTGCAATAGTCATAAATGGGACAATACTTTGACTCTGGACTCTATGATCCAACTTATTAAAAAAGAAAGAAACCTGAGATGTGCACTAGTATTAGATGCTTGTAAAGCATTTGATAGGGTGAATTGAAAGTTTCTATTTTCTCCCTATCCAAATTTAATATTCCAAAAGAATTTATCAATTTAATTGAAACCTTATAAAACAAAGCACATACTCACCTTTATATTAATAAGACCCTATCTAGCCCTATTAAGCTGGAGAATGGAACAAGACAGGGTTGCCCACTTTCACCTGACTTATGTAACTTATACATAGAGCCCCTCTTTTTCATATGTCACAAAAAACTTTTCAATCAATTCCTAGAATCTTGAATTCTAAAATAATGTTATCTGCATTTGCAGATGATCTGAATATTTACTTTGAATCCCCAAACACAGACCTAAGGAAATTTGTGTCATCAGTAAATACATTCTCAAGAGTCTCAAAATACCAGGTAAACCAAAATAAATCACACATATTTCCCATCAATCCTGTTAATCAGAGAAAAATTTATTTTCCAGAGTCCCCTTACAAAATGGCATACTCTATTAAATATCTAGGAATATCTTTTGAACATAATCATTTATCCACAATACAAAATAATCTCATTAAACTATGGGCTAATATCACTCAGGACCTGCATAGATGGAGACAACTGAAATTATCAATGATGTTTAAAGCAGCAATTATTAGAATGAATATATTACCAGGACTACTATATCACTTTAATACATCAGTCTCTGTCATCCCAAATAATTTATTTCAGAAAATTAACAAAGAACTTGCCAAATTCATATGAAATCCCAAGTCAGTAAGAATAAGTTATCAAAAACTTATCTGCCCAAAAGAGAAAGGGGGACTAAACCTACCAGACTTTCAACTTTACCATAGAATTGCTAGTGCCATTAGACTATCACTAATCTCCAATTTCTCTATCAAACCAGGAGTCTGGTCTCCGATCTGGGTAAAAATTTGGTACCAACATGTGTCCAGATGCAATATAAACCCCAAATCCCTTCCTTATAGTTCCAGCAAATCTGAGGAATCTTAAGATTAATAACATCTTAAAACAGATAATAAAAAGCTTCCAGGAGTTGATAAAATCTCTGAAACTAGACAAAACATTATCTCTCCTCCAACCTATCCATTTAAATCCAAACATCAAAATAAACAACAAGATGTTAAACCTAATAGATTATCTACTGATTAATGAACTCACTGTTTGGGATATATATAAGCACAAAGAGAAAACACTGCAAGAGTTCTGACTAGCTCTTAAAGTGAATAAAAAATACACTATTATATTACGTCAGATTAGGCAGATAACACTATCATTTTTCAAAAATTTGCCTATAAATAGGAATGAAGTAACTAGGCTGATAGACAGCACTGAAAGCCTGGTCATTAGGAATAAAACACTTTCTAATACATACAAACTGATTACTGCAATCAGGTATGAAAATTCTCTACTTTATTCTAACTACTTGGACCAAAGGGGTTGCATATTTACAGAAGAGCAAAAACTGAATGCAACTGACTCCACTGTTAACTTATCTCCATTCAAAAAACTTATATATACACAACTAATGATCACCAATAATGGGTATTACACCCCTTCCATCCTGGACAAATCTGATCCTAACATATCACCGACATGTACATGTGTCATTTTCCTAAAGCTGACCTCCTGCACATACTATGGTTCTGTAAATATTCCCAGAATCCTTGGGGTTGTCTTAAGGTGTGACTAGAAAAAGTGGGATATCATAAAAGTCAAGCCTATCATGGGAATTTGCTGTTCTTTGCATCACTGACTTGAAACTCCCTAACTTAAAATATCATATCATAATTACTCTTTGTTCGTTGATCAAGCTATATATAACCAAAAATTGGTTGGATTGTACCAAACTTTCATGGAATTAATTTAGGAAGATGGCAATGTTGTATATATCCTCTCAAAAACTTATTATTAGAACTGCAAAAAAACAAGTTTATTATCAGAAATTTTGGAAACTTATCTTTGACCACATATTAGGGGGTTAACTAAAGAGATGTAATATTGAAACAACTCAAATGGCAGTTTGAGTTAAACAAAGCCCACTACATCACAATGGCATCAGTTTGTACATTAATCTATCTATATGAAGTAATTTTGAATCCACATGTTATGATATTCATTTCCTTATACCGATGTTTAGTAGCTCTTATTGTAGATATTGTATATAGACTTTAGATTTGCCTTAGTAGTTTCAAGACTTATGTGTAACCGTTATTGTATTTTTTATTGTGTGATTTATCCTGGTCTGTATTTGGTGCACTATGGAAATAAAAATTGCTATTCAAAAAAAAAAAAAAACTATGAACCTATTAGATGGTGTGTAGTCCAGCTTGTTTTGCTAGAGATGGCCTGCACCTCTCATTCCAAGGCTTCCTCATCATGGCCAATGCACTTGTTGTCCACATAGTGCCTTTTTTAAGAACAGTCCAGCTAATGGACATTCCAACCTAGCTTATATTCATTAAAATTTAAATTTAAATCTAAACTACATCATTGTTGTACCACCTAGTGCCAAAAGTCTTTATAATAAGTTACATGACCTCAAGGCCATCCTACACCTTAAACACTTTCCATCTTTGAAGTAAATGAGACTTTCGTTAAGAGGAAAGGCAGCACTTCCTCTATTCCTGGGTTCTACATGTATCATGCATTTAGAGCTGTGGTAAACTATGGGGGTGTATCTGTATTTTTGAATGGCAATATCATTCCTAGACCACTACCCAAAGATCCACAAATTGTAGTCATTGAGCACTCAATTATCATGAAAAAATGATCAGCTTATGGCCTGTCACAGAACACCCTCTCTGACCTCAGATGGCCATGATAGATTCCTAAAAGTAGTCAGGGAACTGCCTGTTACTAAATCCACCTAATAATGGGTGATTTTAACTATTCTTCAATTAACTGGAATACATATTACTCAAAGATTGGGTATGCCCAAAGATTTTTAGACCTAATTACAAAAACAGCCTGGAACAGCTAGTCACTGTGCCACCTAAAGGTCTAAATATTCTGGGCCTAGTTCTAACTAACATAGCTTCAATATGTACCACCCCACTTATTGCACCATCTCTGGCTGTCTGAGCACAAATTTGAAAGTTTCTCATTGAAAGTCATATTTGCAGGCAATAATTCTGAATTAAAGGACTTCAGGCAGATAAACATTATTAAACTTTAAGATGAATTATCCAATTTCACTTGCAACATCACCAACCCCAAGTAGAAGATACCCATTATCTAAACAAATGAGCTCTAAACCCATATAAATAGCTGTCTAGATCTCATCATTGATAATAGAATGAAGTGCGATGGGGATTTTGAAAATAAATCACTATGGTGGTCCACTAAGACAAACAAATTCTATAGCAAATGGGGAAAATAATTTTAAACTCCTCATCTGAAAGACCACATCAAAAATATCAGCAATAGGCTAAAATCTACTATAGTGCTGGCAGGGCAAATTGTAAATTGAAATTAGCATCTGTAGCAAGGTATAATCCTAAGTCCTTCTTTAGCTAGATTAGAAAACTAAGAAACGGCACTCAGCAGTGTTCAGAACTAATCAATAATGGCAACACCCACTCTGAGCCAAGTGACATAACAAAAATACTAGCAAACAAATTTAGTGTATACTAACCAGAGACAAGTTTCCCTTCTCCACCAGTTCACATATGTTCTGTACCTTCTGACATCATAAATAAGCATGTGCTTATTTGTTTTTTTCTTATACAAAATTACTATGTCCATGGGACCAGATATCATACCTAGATGCATTATACACAGCTGTAAACATGCCATTGTTGACCCCTTATTAAACTATTTAATAAAAGCCTACACACTGGGTATGTCCAGAAACTATAGAAAACTGCATTGGCTGCCCTGACATGGACTCTAGGAACTATAGACCAATCAGCCATATTAGTTTGATTTGCAGAACCATGGAATGCATCATAACTGACTTCATTAATTGCAATATCAAAAACTTTATTAAGCTAGACACATACCAGTTTGGCTTTGTCAAAAGGAGATCCTGCTTAATTACCTTAGTCAGCTTCTCAGGGAACGTCACTTAGGCTAAAGACAGTCCTGTATAAATAGCCTATGTGGATCTGGCAAAAGCATTTGCCATTATTCCCTATGCTGGCATCATTAATAAGCTAAGTGTCTTAAACACTGATCCTTATGTGGTGAGGTGACTAACAAACTGGCTAAAACACAAAACTCATCTTGTCAGAGTGGCAGGCACCCCCTCTGTAAATACAAAAGTAATCAGTAGCATCCCCGAGGGTTCAGTAATGGGACTGTTTCTTTTTGGCAACTACTTCTTCAATCTCCAGAACAGAAATCAGGACCTTTGGTTAACTAAGTTCGCACATGACTGCAAATTGGATAATATTTTCCAATCTCCTTCTGATAACATCTCATTACAGCATGAAATTATCGTTGAAGCAAATGATGTACTGAAAATGGGTTAAGATAAAATGCAAAGAAGTGTAGCATTATTTCTTTTGGGAAAGAGCTTTTCTATTAAAATACAGCACAGGTCCTGTCAAAAATGACAATGCAGTTTGTGATCTGGGAATCTGGGTTGATAATTCCCTCATATTTGGCCACCATGTAGCTACAGTTGTCAGAAAGTAGCACCACTAATATCTAAAGGCATGTCATTCAGGTCAGAAGAGGTTATTGTACTCTTGTTTGCTGCCTTAGTTAGATCTATTATGGAGAACAATGCCCCTTTTGGAATATACTTTACAAGACATCTGCAGCAGCTGGAAAGGCCATAGAAGTACCTCACAAAGAGGATTGCTGGCCTCAAACAAATGTCCTACACTGACTGCCTCAAAAAACTCCAGCTTTACTCCGTAGCATATCGCCTAATCCAAGGTGATCTCTGCCTGACATATAAAGCTATGTCAAACCCAGAGCTGTTGGACATGCTACACCTAAAGGAATCCCAATCCCTCCGAGCTACATGCTCTAGGGACCTAAACCTTGTCACCACAATAAACAGGACATGCTGGAGGGATAGATTCCTGTCCCAGAGACTTCCTATACTCTGGAACAAGCTACCCATCTATGTCAAGCAAAGTTCTTCATTAGCACTCTTCAAGAAAAATCTTGATGAGTGGATGGGAAATAGGAAATACATCCCGGGGATCACTTCTGTGTCTCTGCTCGACAGTGGCACAGGAAAATAACTTTATTGGGTGGCATAAGCCATGGAACCTTGCTGGCTAGGCTTACATAGGCCCTTGGGCCGATAGCCTAGTACCGACCTATGAACCTATGAACCTATGACATATTAGGCTATTTTAAAGGCTCCAAGAGGTTCCTTACCCAGAAGATTGCTGGTCCACAGACCCTGAGCTGCCAATTAGTAGTTGTGCTAGGCAGCCAGAGATGCAAAGAGTCCACTATAGCATAATTATCTCACAATGATGTTGTCCTACAAAGTTCAATGATTATCAGTTTGATACTGGTAATTCTATATCGAAAAAAGTTTGAAATACTTTTCACAGAATAAAGTGTTATTTGTTACTGCAATACATTTCTGCACATCTGGATAAATTCCATTAAATAGTTAAAAGTGATGCAGTTGCTTTTTACTTACAAGTACATTACAGGGTACAAAATAATGTTTTACTTAATCGAGTGTAACTATTGTTTCTCTTTTTAGTAAAGAAGAAAAACAGCCACACAATTATCATATACCATAAGAAGGTGTTCCATAATAATTCTGTTTGCTTCACAATATTTAAACTTATTCGTATGTGGTAAAAATATATTGCAAAATCTAATAGCAGGAAGAATAGGATAATGGTGATACTTTAATAGTTACCATCAAGTTTGTTTTTTTTCTCTTTGAAAGTTTTGTTATTAGTTTAAACATGGTATCTGTGTTATGGATCAAGGAAAAGTTAATCGTGCTCTCTACATGATGCTTTGGGGATTTCTCTAACATTTTTATTATGTAAACAGCAAAATCACTATCTGTTGTAGGTCATTATATTCTGTGAAAGCTGGGAAAAGAACAGATGCCTATTGTGTTACTGAAAATGGAATTAAACAATGCATACTTTTTAGAATCACAAGGTCGTGGTATTTTGTGGGAAGTTTCAGCATTATGCATTGGAGCAGAAGTTCAAGGCATAAGCTGCAGGGAAAAAAATCTTCACTGCATTTGTGTTCTTTTGAAGCAAGTAAGCTGTTTATAACTCATAGGACCTTTATAAGATACGTCAGCTGTTTAGAAAATCTGCATTTAAAACAAATAGTAGTAATAAACTCGGGTAACCTGAGGCCTGATATATATATATATATATATATATATATATATATATATATATATATATATATATATTTTTTTTTTTTTTTTTAATCATCAAATGCATTTGAAGCATCAAAACTGTCACAGTTGCATCAAAATAAAGAAAAATTATGATTATGTTTACCAGGCCTGCAAATTATGTCATTGGATATTTTTTACAGTTATTAATTAGCAAGCATATGTGTCTGACATGTAAAAAGTAAAGATGCATATTGCCTTTTCTGTGTGATTTTGTGCTTATGGCAAAAACAGTCAAAGAGAAATATATTGTGCTTGTGCACACATAGTTTGATTGTCACCTCCTGACCTTGTGCAGAGTTTCACTCTAAAAAAACACAAATTTTGTTGAAGCTGCTGTGTTAAATCATGAGAACAAAGTTATTGAACTGTTAAGCTTTTCTTGCTAACCAAAAGCTAACACATTTATATTCTCACTTTAAACTATAATTTGATATTTCTTACTGCTCCTTATAAGTACTGAATAGTTAACATTTTTATATGTATTTTTTTGTAGATATGTTGAACTTGGGTTACATGTGCTCTGCGGATGCACCAATATCTGTTGAAGCTCGGGTATATCAGATTTGCTCGGTGCTGCAGAGTGCATTTGTTCTTCTTTAAGTATATTACAATAGACTGAATATTCTATTGGGCAATAAGCAGTGATACAGTATTCCACAATAAAACCTAATTTGCAAAATTTCTACTAAAATAGTTCAAATGTCTGTCATATAGCAATAATAATCTGACATTTTTGGTGTGAAAAAAGTTCAAAGTACAACCAATTATATGGGTCATTTTGAGTTATAAAACATGCATTTAAAAATGACTTGCAATGAAGGAGAGTTTTGTTTGTATCATTTAATTCAATTGATTATTTTGCTATCAAAGATATAGGTAATAGAGCTGAGCTAGCTATCAGAAGACTGGACATACTTAAAAGTACAATAAAATTTTGGAGAAGGGAGGCACCTGGGATCTATTAGTACATCACTGCTTAAGATAAACTAGCAAAAGTCATACAAGTGAAATATTACTGCTTCTACAATTCTGCATGTGGGAAGGTTTGAACTGGCCTGTAACCCATATCAAAATTTATCTTACCCTAAATAGTACTAGAAAATATCTAAATAGTTTGTTAAATGAAAGTAATTGCTATGTTTGTGGATTTACTAATGGAGAATAATTGTAATTTTGATAGTAAAACTGCATATGTGTCATGACTTTTTAATAATGCCTGACACTCAAATGTTCAGGACATGCATGTTTCCTTATTAAATATCATTCTGTGCTCTTTAGCTTCCCTTGTGGAAATGGGTTACTAATAAAAAAAAAAACAATCTTCATCTTTGTCTACTAATTTCATTATGAGTTACATAATATTCAGCTTTGACAGATGAAGAAAACATGGATGATTAATTACATGAATGTGGAAAATGGCATAAACTCAGAAGACCAAAATAAATGCCCTTACTACCCTAGCAATTAACTGTATTGCATATTTGAAAAACTAACATTACAGGACTTCTACATGAAGAACCCAGAAGTTGTCAACAATGTTTACCAAACTGAATATTTTAAAGTATGCAGATACTGGTAGCCCCATTTACTGATGCAGTCTATTTAACATACAAACTACATCTAAAAAGAGTGTGCTAGTGTAAGAAAGTCTCTATACTGACATAACTAAAAAAGAAGAGAAGTAAACTGAGCAACTCACAAACCATATAAAGCTTCATTTATTCTGCAAATCAAATGATAAATTAATGCATCTTTGTAAGTAAATGTGAAATGGGTCAATGAAAATGGTAACCGTTTAGCAATCTGTACATTTAATTTATTGAGACTCAGCTATTCATCCCCTTTAGCCCACCATGGCCTGACCTCACAAGTAGTTTACAATAACTCTGATGGTATGGGATGAAGGTTCCACATTTGTGGGGATAGGGGAAAAGCTCCCCTAAAACACACTTAATTTGCTGAACTCAGCTTTCTGACACCTACTATGGCAAGATGAGCTATGATGACCAGTTTCCCACTTCATCGCCAGTAATAAAAACATTAATACTTTCTTCCCAGAGCCTTCTGGTTATGTTGAGGAACAGTGCTGGTACCTTTCAAAGAATACAGAATCTGTGATCTGTTAATCCCCTGCTCATGGGGAAATATTGCTAGTCTGTACCAAACAAAACCAGTACAACATACATATACAAATAAAGTGCATAATGGTTCATATTAGTGAATTACATATACCTTGATAGTATTGTGCAGGGTGGCTCACCAGTGAATTATACTAACTAGTATCACTGTTGTGTACTAGTCTGCCTCCCTCTCATGCAGCCCTCGCTTGTTCTTCACTGAAGCTGTCCATTACAGACAACCACTGAGCAACCCCTTGTAGTGCTTTTTGGCCATGCTCATGAGTCCAAGTCTATGAAAATATATTGCAGCTGTATTGTTACATTATACAGAATTTTTCAAAAACATTTCCACTATAAAAGGCACTGTTTACATGTTTTCAGAGCAGCATGGCTATTTCTTTTGGTAGTCTAAGGCAAATAACTTTTCATGACCCTGAGGCCCATACAAGCCTAGCCAAGAATTTAGCCCATGTTGCAACAAGTCAGCACCCTATGTCACTATCCAGCAGGAACACAGATGGAATCCCAGGGGTATATTTTCTATTACCCATCCAGTTATCCACGTTGCACTTAAAAAGGGTTAATGAGGTACTCTGCTTGACATGGACAGGGAGTCGAGTCTGTTCCACAAAAGGAGGAGTCTCTAGGACACAAACCTGTCCCACTAACAAGTCACAAGTCCTATTGATGTCACAGACCAAGTTGAGGTCACGTGTGCAGGTTACTCAAGTGGAGTTTGACTTGCGGATATGCAGCAATCCCATCAAGGTGGGGGTCTGAGATTGCTTTGTATGCCAGACAGAGGTCACCTCTGAGGAGTCTGTAGGAGACTGAGTAGAGGGACAGGACCTTTAGCCTATCTGTGTAAGGTAGATGTTTGAGGCCCCGGATTTACCTGTGAGGAACCTCTGTGGTCTTTCCAGCTGCTGAATGTGCTTTGTGAGGTACATGCCGAAAGCGGCATTGTACTCAATAATGGGTCCTATAAGGGGAGACTACAGGGATGTTATGACCACCATGTCCCTGGATGAGATACCCTTATTAATGAGGTGGGCCATGCAGAAAAATTTCCGTACAATGGAGATAATATGGTGGTCAAAAGTCAGTTTTATATTAACCTGGGTGCCCAAGTCTCTCATGACTGATTGTGTGCTTAGGGGATGATAATACATTTTTTGGCATTCATTTTGAGGCCATGTTTCTGGCACCAGTCATTTGTTTGGGTGAGACCCTTTTGGAGGATGTCCACATCACTAAAGGAATTGATGGCAGCACCCAGCTTACAGTCATCTGCAAACTTGGTCAGCCATAACCCACTGTTTTTTGCACCTCAGAAAAGTATGTCCCAAACAACAGAGGCTCCAAGACTGATCCCTGAGGTACATTGCTCGTTATGGATCTACTACTCGAGGTGGATTCAACTGTTTAGACTAGGTGGGTTCTATCAGTGAGCTGGTTTCCTACCCATCTGGTAATATATGGATTGATTCCTAGTTGAGAAAATGTAAATATTATACCTGAGAGAGAAATAGTATCAAAGGCTTTGGACAGGTCAAGGTAGACGGTGTGCACCATCTTCCCCTCATCCATGGCTTTGGTGCCTATCTCAAAGAAGTCGACCAAATTTAACAGGCATGACCTCCCCTTGATGAAACGAAACTGTGTGGGATCGAATGATGGGAGGTTGCCAATGTCCTTGTTAATGAGATCCATGATAATCCACTCCATGGCCTTGCAAATCCGGCTAGTTAGGCTGATGGGTCTATAATTTCTTGGATCGATGGATGCTCCACCTTTGTGCAAAGGGATGACAGTGACTGTCCTACACTCGGCTGGGATGAAGCTGGTACTCAGGCTTTGGTTGAATAGGGTGCCTAATGGTGCTGCAAGTTCCTGCCTGAGTTCATGTAGGATGCAGCCTGAGATGTTATCAGGTCCCATGGAGGCTGTATTTTTTCCTTTGAGAGGGCAGTGATGAGTTACTCCCTAGATATAAGGGGAGAGGGACAGCTACTGAAAATGTGCTGATTTACTGATGAGAGGACAGACGAGTGAAGTTTTCACTGAATCTGTCTGCCAGCAGATTGGCTATATCTATGGTGCTTGTGTATGTGGTGCCCTTGACCACCAGTTCTGAGCAGATATGGGTGCTTCCTTTGAGACTGTGAACATATGTGAAGAAGGCCTTATGATTGTCTTTAGAAGATGTGGCCAGTTTGGACTTGAAGTTTGCTTTGGATGATTTCACTAGTGCTCTTATTTGCTTGTTCAGGCTAAGGAGAGATTGCTTCCAATTAGGCACTTGTTCTTCTTGGTCCTGGACAGCAGTTGTATCCTTTTCATTATAGAGTTTATTTATTGCAGATGTCCACCAGACATGTTTACTCTTCCTTGAGGAGGACGATTTGGTCCTGTTGGGTATTCCTGGTTCCATGCAGCTATATAAATGCTCATATAGTACTTTGTTGTAGGTTTGAACATATGTGCCAGTTTCTATAGAGGGGAGGGGGCTGTGAAGCTGTTTATACATTCTCTCAGGAGGTTGTAATCAGCTTTGGAGAAGTTTTTTGGTTTGACCCTAGCTGGGGGGGGGGCGGGGGTTGGGGGGAGATGGTGACTTCGAAGGTGACCAGTTTGTGGTCAAATCTTTCCAGGGGTGATGACACTGTAGATATTTTCAGCTCTTGTGAGGGTGTTGACCAACTGGTCCTAGACATTTGCATTGACAAAACCAAGGAATCTCCAGATATTTGTGTTTTGGCATGAGTATTTCTTCCAGTCTATGGTTGGATAATTGAAGTCGCCCAGGATTAGGGTAAAGGGTTGAATTGTGATAGATTTGAAGAGGTCCAGATAGGTGGAGTGGGCATCTTGAGTCAAAGTTGGGGGCCTGTAGCTACCTATGATTTGAATAGGGGTCTTGTCAATGGTTAACTGCAATTGGAGTGTCTCCTGTATGTCATACTGTTTGGCCAGCCTGGAGGTGTGTATGGCTTTTATATATATTGCAACTCCACCTCCTTTTGCTCTGTTGCCCATGGTTTGGGGTCTGAATGTATGATAGGATGTGTAACCTGGTATGGTTGGGGTACTCTCCACAGCTTTGAACCAGGATTCTGTGACTGTACAAATGTCAGCATCTTCCAGGGTTGAAAATGCTTGCCATGAGTGCAGTTTCATGTTTAGACTCCTAGCGTTTAGCAGCATGACCTTTAATTTATGTTTTGATGAAATTTTCATGTTGGTAGTTTTGACCTGATGGCATTGCCTAAAATAGTCACTATGGGGGAGGTAAGAGCCTTTGCCAGGAGCCTGAAGCTCAAGGGAGACAGATGCAGGTCATTTCTGGCAAATCATCGTGGTTTGTCAATCATGTCATCCCAGGCTGTCAGGTATTGGATTCCCTTGGAATGACACCAGAAACTAAGCCAATTGTTAAAGTCAATAATTTTCTTTTTGCAATGAGGTATCATTCTGGGTGATGGTAGAATGCTGCTTAAGGCTAGGAACATACCTGCCTGAGACACATATTCAGTGAGCTCAGTCATGTCTCTCTACATATAGTTCATGGAGGTATGTCTCAAGTCATTCACACTAACATGGACTATGATAGAGTCATAACAGTACTTGTTGAGAGACTTGAGTGTATGAGTCATATGGCAGATTCTGGCACCCAACAAACAACTAACTGTGACTTTCTCCTTATCCAGCCTGGTGAGGGGCACATCTGTGTATCTCACAATGGATTCTTCTATGATTAATATGTGTTTCATACTGGTACAAAGGTATTTTTAGCAAAAGTTCTGCAAGTGTCTACCTTTGCCCCAGAAATAATGACACTATTACATTTTAGTTGCTTTAGCATCATCTGCAAACTTACTTGCATATCTGCATACCAGCAGCTTTTCTTACAACTGTGGATTAGTTTGATAGAGACTTCCCAGCTTTACATTGTGCATATCTTCCTCTTATCACTGTAATGTATACAATGATATCATTATGGAATGTATGTCATTTGTTATGGTGATGTCACACCATTTCAATCTCATCCAATTGCACATTAGCACACTGGGTAAATAATTAGCTCAATGGATTTAACATTCAACAGCTAGTTAAGAGCATGAAACACATACATGCTCAGGTGAAGCACTAACAAATAAACATGATTTCTTATGCACCTCTGAACCAGCTCATACAAACCCATGACTCCAACTGGAGACTTACAGTTTTCCATTTTCTCATATTTTGAAAATCTTTGGAAGTGATATTACCAGAGACTAGCGGTGGTGGTGCTGCGGTAACCTTGTCACCTCACAGTAAGACGCAGTCCGGTTTGATTCTCAGTTAGACTGTCTTCTGCGTGGAGACATGCGTGAATGGGCGTACCTTCATTGAAGGTTGTGCATCAGGGCTGGTAACTCGGCATGTAAGAATCAACTACCAATCATTAGCGGACCGGAGTTCCGCTGTGGTGACCCCTAACTGGGAAAAGCCGAAAGACACAACAACAAGAGGAACTCAAGCTCAGAGATTAAAAGTGAAGTGAGAAACATGATATTGATACACAAGGTCACATCAGGGAGTTGTTAACAAATCAACCTAAACTGGAAGGGCAGATGGGGATAGAGTGGCACAGATGGTAGAGTGAAGTGACTGCTTACTCTCTGAATATCTGATAGTGTTTAATCATTGAGAGTGTTAGTGAACCCATGAAAAGAACTATGACAATTGTTAGTAAAGTGTTTTTTTACCAGAAACTTCAAGAAAAGCAGTTAAAGAGGAATGAAACATGGTTAGATTAAGTTACAGTGCTGAGAATCTGTTAAAAATTGTATCTGCATTCTCATTATGCAGTGGGTTTCATCATATTCTTACAGTGAGGCCTGTAAGCTCAAACATAATACAAGAACTACTACAGCTAAGGATTTTGCTGGAACATGGACATGAATGCAAACTCTGAGCAGATTGCACATTCATGGCAACTGGTAGTCACAAAAAAGGAAAAAAATGTACTAGATTGAGGAAAAGAGGCACCAGAGCAGGAATTTCAGTCAGACTGAAGGTAAACCCTCATAGGCCCACACTGCCCTCCATACTACTAGCCAATGTACGCTCACTTGAAAATAAGATGGATCACTTAAGACTGGAACTCTCATCACAAAACAAGGTGAGAAACATCAATTTATTTGTGTTTACTGAAATGTGGTTAAACCAAAATATCAGTGATAGCACAGTAAATATAGAGGGCATGACTTTATTCAGAGCAGACAGAATTCAGTCACTATGTGGCAAGTCCAGAGGCGGGGGAGTGTGTATATATGCTAATAACAACTGGTGCAGCAACTGTGTAGTGACCACCACCTTCTGTTCAGGAAACATTTAAATTCTGTCACAAAATGCAGGCCCTTCTACCTGCCAAGAGAGTTCAATGGAATATGCATCACAGCAGTTTACATCCCACCTGATGCAAATATCAGTGATGCTCTGTCCACCTTATATCAGTCTATAAGTGACCTGCAAAACAGAAATCCAGAGCATGTAGTAGTAATTGCATGAGACTTCAATCAGGCTAACCTAAAGATTGTATTACCCCACTACCACCAGCATGTAAACTTTGCCACAAGGGGGTAAATGTACTGGATAAGGTCTACACTAACATCAAAGGTGCATATAAAGCAAAACCTTATCCACATCTGTGGTGCTCTGACCACCTAGCCATCATGCTGGTTCCAGCTTATAAATCCATACTGAAAACCAGTACACTGACTAGAAAACAAATAAGGATCTGGCCTGAGGGAGCAATCTCAGCTCTGCAAGACTGCTTTGACTGTACAGACTGGTCAGTGTTTAGAGAGATGCTGACTTGGACACATACACTGAGTCGGTCACAGCTTACATTTCTAAGTGTGTGGAGGATGTAACAAACACCAAATTCATCACCATATGGGCAAATCAAGAACCTTGGCTAACTAGTGAGGTGTACGATCTCTTGAAAGTAAGAAATGCAGCTTTCAAATCCCAAGAAATGAAGGCTTTAAATGTAGCAAGAGCCAAACTGAACAAAGGTATCAAACAGGTGAAAAGATCCTATGGCAGAAAAATCCAAAGTCACTTCAGGGACCAGAAGGATACTAGGCATCTATGGAAAAGAATTCAAATCATCACCGACTATAAGCCTACATCAGCTTCATGTGATGATAGCACTGAGTTTCTGAACCAACTGAACAAATTCTTCAGTAGGTTTTATGCTGACAACAAAACAGCATGCAGAATCCCTAAAGACAAAGATGCAGTGGTGCTGAGTTTCAATACAATCAATGTCAACAGAACCCTAAAACATGTCAATCTGAGGAAAGCAGCTGGCCCTAACAACATCATGGCAGGGTACTAAAGGAATGTGCGATGGAACTGGCTCCAGTACTCACTGACATCTTCAACACTTCACTCCATCTAGCTAGTGTTACAAAATACTTCAAGGAGATGACTATCATTCATAGGTTCATAGGTTGGTACTAGGCTATCAGCCCTAGGGCCTATACAAGCCTAGCCATAACAATTCCCTGGCTATTTCTTCCCACATTATTTACTTTCCTGGACCCCTATTCCTCTACCAAAGAAACCACAACCAACAACTCTGAATGACTACTGACCAGTTCCTTTAACCTTGACAGTACTGAAGTGCCTGGTGAGGCTGGTCAAAGATCATATAGCCTCAATCTTACCTGTGTCATTGGACGCACTGCAATTCACATACAGGACAAACTGCAGTACAGGGGATGCCATCTCACTAGCTCTCCATGAAACACTGACCCTCTTAGAAGATAAAAACTGCTATGCAAGAATGCTATTCATCAATTTCAGTTCTGCATTCAACACTGTCAGCCCTCAAAATCTAATATCGAAGCTACTTCAACTGGGCATAGACTCTCATTTATGCAATTGGATTCTGAGCTTCCTTACTGAAAAGCCTCAAAAGGTTCGTGTGGGAGACAACAGCTCCGGAAGTATCATCCTGAGCACAGGAGTACCACAGGGGTGTGTTAAGCCCTTTCCTTTTCACTCTGTTGACACATGACTGCATGGCCACACATGAGATGAATAGAATCATCAAATTTGTGGATGACACCACTGTTATAGGCCTTGTCAAAGACGGAGAGGAGGAGTCCTACAGGAACTAGACTGATAAACTACTGGTCTGGTGTGACAGCAACAATCTAGCACTGAATGTCAGCAAGACAAAGGAGCTGATTGTTGATTTCAGAAGATCTCAAGTACCACACAAACCTCTAGTGATGAAAGGTATGACAGTGGAAAGTGTCAAGCGTACAAAGTTATTGGGTGTTCATCTCATGGAGAACTTATCCTGGTCAGTCCATGTATCCAGCACAGTCAAAAAAGCTCAACGACACTTGCACTTTCTAAGGAAACTTATGAAGACAAAATTACCAAGCTCCATACTTCAGACCTTTTATAGGTGCTCCATTGAAAGTGTCCTGTCCAACAGCATTGCAGTCTGCTATGGGAGCTGTAATAATCAGGAACGGAAGGCTCTTAAGAGAGTTGAAAGGCTGGCAGAAAGAATCATTGGCACATCCCTTACACCTCTGGAAGATCTACACAAATGCTGGTGCATCGACAGAGTCAAAATGATTTCCAGCAATCCAAGAAATTCTGCCATTGGTCTGTACAGTTGCCTATCCTCTGGCAGGAGATACAGAAGCCTGCATTGTAAGACCACCTAAAAGCAAAGTTTTTAGACTAAAGACTAAAAAACATTTTCTTTCCGATCTCCATTAGACTGTTGAACTCTTGGGAAAAACGAACCATGACGTCTGTTACATAACTAACCTATCAAGTGGCTTATTTTATGGATGTGCAATAACTAAGTGCAATACTAAGGTAGCTCACCTACACACTGAAGGACTGTAAAGTGCAATATACAAACTGTACAATAATTCAGTTTAATCATAGATATGCTGCTATTGTTTCAATTTTACTTTGACAATATTACCTTCATAGTGTTCCTTGTCTTCCTCGCCTCCTGTTCTGGGATGGGTGTGGGTCACTGCTGTCCTACTTTACTTACAAATTGCTACTTATTAAATTTCTACTGTGATGTTTTATTAAATTTTCTCTGTCTATATGTGCAACTGTTTCCTGCATTGAGAACGAAGCATTGTAATTTTGTTCATCTATACTGCTGTGTAGTTTTGAATGACAATAAAGATTTCTTTGACTTTGACATGGAGGAAGGAAGAGAAAATATAAGGGTGAAGGGGAGATAAAATGGTGAAAGCACTTAAATGGAAAATTAGATGTGAGATATTGGTCTTCTTCTAAATGTAGTGAAATACAATACAAAACCATAATTCATGTCATCATTGGAGTCTACCATCCCAATATACATTGTCATAAAAACACTTAAAATAATATTATACAATAACATTACTCTTTTCACTAAATGCATTCCATAATCATCTCTGTCATCCCTTAAAAATTGTTTTGCACATCTGTAGAAACTCTCTCTTCCCACTACAATAAATATATAGGGGCAGAGATGATGCCACCCATCTCAATTTCACATAAAGAATTACATGTGTGTGGTAATTAAAGCATTGTTCATGGGTTCATAGGTGTGCACTAGGCTAATGGCCATAGAGCCTTTATAAGCCTAGCCCATAGGATTACCTGGCATTGTGCCACCCGACCTTAGTTCCCAGTGCCTCTGTCGAGTGCTCTCCGGGGTAAATTTTTTATTTCCCATCCACTCATCAAGATTTCTCTTGAAGAAGGCCAGTGAGGTGCTCTGTTTGACATGTATGGGAACTCTATTCCAGAGCATGAGCAGTCTCTGGGTTATGAACCTGTCCGTCCAGCACATTCTGTTGATTGTGGTGTGGATGTATTTGACTTATCTGTACCCACTAGGAAGCTCTATATCATATACATCATATTTTCTTTAATTGAAGTGGTGGGTATTCACATCCCAGAGTCAGCACATCCTTTATATTTGTTCACAGCATGGTGTTCAGTAATCAGTTACTTATTTTTCTTGGGTTTGCAGCCACACCTGTTGGGGGATGCCCCTCATATGGTCCCACAGATGTCTTAACAAGTCATTCTATTTTTGCTAATACTACTCACCAGAGCAACACTAACCATTGATCACTCCTGGTCTCCACCCATATAGCCATTATGGAGAAAAGGGGATTTCTATTACAGTATCAAAAATTGCCTTCTCTATTCTAAGTGATCCATGAACCAGATGAGGTTTAGATTGCTCTATCTGGTGGTATCCACTCTCTACTTTGTCATGGGTCCTAAGCAGACCAGCTTTAGGGATAGCAAGAGCCATGCTCTTTAATAACTGCCACATACACTCACTTGTAATCTGTGCCTTGTTGTTACAAGAATCAAAATCCTGCCCACAGTAGCATGCAAACTACAACTCCTGCACATTGCAGAATATGAGTGACATTGTCAGTGAGCATCAGTGCATTAGAATGGCTTTGCTAGTGTGAACAGCTCTCAAGCATTTAAGCACTATTATAAATAGCAGACATTTTTTAGCCTTTGGAGTTATAATCACTGTTAGATTAAAACATTCAGAGCAGTGCACAAGAACAGTGGCCATGTAGTGCAATGTACTGGACAGAATATATATGGACACATAACTGAGAGATGTAGAGGTCATCATGCCATTATACTGGTCACAGGCAAGAACCTCCTGAAATATTGTGTACATGGCTTGAGACTGTCCAAAATGGAAGGGAGTAGAATAGCAGAAGGGGAACAGCAAAGGACCACAAAATGGTGATAGGAAGAGAACTGCTGGTTATGAGGATAGAGTATCACAGGTGAATATTTACTATCTCTCAGAGACCAAAAAGACAGATGGGATATTGTATGGCATATTGTGTAATCAGAGGAGAAAGGGGTTGGCTCTCAAAGAAAGGGTGGAAAAGAGCTTAGGAGCAAAGTCTAATAGATGCGTGAGGCTCAGTCCAGGTCTGATATTAGGAAGTACTGCTTCACTGAATTTAGTGGAACAAAAGAATGGAGGAGATGGCTTCAATGAGACTCTGAAATGCAGAAAGTGGCAACAACAGGTCACTAGATAGGGTGGCTACCCACTCCAAGATACTTAGTCACTGCATGTCATGATCATACCCATACAGTTAAGTAATAGTTCTACACCACCAACTCCAAAGGTTTTGATACAGAATATGTTTTATTGACTACTCTCTGTGAAACATAACAGACTATGGCAAGTTCTTAGAGAAACAGATATACTAGATTACTTTATTTGCCTCCTGTATAATCTGTGTGCAGAACATGAATTAAAATTAGAACCAAATAAGAAAAAAAAATCTGGTTCCAGATTGGGACAGTAGTGCAATGAGATTGTATATTGCTACCTTGGATATTCAGTTTATACACTGAATATATCATGGAAAATGTTGGGTTAGACAAATCAGATGCTCTAACCAAAGCTGCAAGGAAAATACTGACACCCTTAGATATGATGATGATATCTCCTGACAGCTGAAAGTCAAGAACTGAAGAACTTGATGAAGGTGACTGCAGAATGTGCAAAAACTGCCTTTTTGCTCAACATAAAAAATAAACGAAATTATATAATCTAGCTCTATTATTTATTTGCAGATACATGGGGATGAAGTGAGGACACTGACAGATCTTACTTTCCTTATCTGCAGATGGTGAATGAAACCATGACATGAGAAAATGCTTGCTTTTCAGAAGGAAAGCCATGGTAAATCTGAATGAGATTTAAAAACCAAAAGCAAAAACAAAAAAAATGTCAATAAATGTGCATACAGTCAAAACTACAGTTTTCTAAGTAACATCATCTGGTTGTAACAGTTGAATTATGATAAAGTCTGTGTACCAGAAAATCAGTGCTTTTGAACTGTAGTGTTAGAGAAAACATTTGTGAATTCCATGCACTGCAAGAAGATGACATCTTGAGGAAGTAAACTCGGAATATTCATTGGAAATCATTACAGTAAAACTAAAACTGAAATATTTTGTCATGCATGCTAAACAATCCCCAATGTTATATATTCCTATCAGTTCATACACCAAATTTCCTTGCAGTTAATGAATACTGAATAACTGGATATTTCCAGTCTATAATGCTACTTTCCCAGATAAACTTATCTTTTCAATGCCATGCCAGACAACACAGTGGGTAGGGGAAGTCTGTTCTTTATAAAAAATAATTTTATTTTAAATTCATATTAACAAAACTTCTCACAGAGTGACAACAATCCTAATCTATTAACAATAAACATCCCATTTAATAAAACACCGTTTATCTCCTGTGGAGTTTTTTACCTTCCCGCACCATCAAAAATTACAACAAATTTCTCTCTTTTAAATGATATCATCAAGTTAACCAAGGTCAGCCATGATGTAATAATATTCAGAGACTACAGAGACTACAACATCACCTTACTAATTTTAGCAAACTTAAAACTTTCATGACAGCCTTATAAGTCATGGGCAAGGATTCACGAAGCCTCCATGTAAGAGTTATAACTCTTACATAGGCTGCAGTTAAACAGAGTGATGTCAGCATGCTTTGCATATTCATGAGAGCATGCTGAATCACACCTAAGTCTAACATGGTCCGTGTAAGACAGTAGGGGGCATGTCCGTAAGCCGAGCCCTGCAAGCGGACACGCCCCCAGAAGAGTAAAAGTGCCCAAAGTAAACACCCACGACAGAGTCCACGGAAATGTGAATAAACACAACACAACACATGCCCTCACAGACTACAAACAGAAAATATATAAATGAACATGTTATATATTTTTTTAAATTATAAAGATGTTTGCCTGTGAGTGCCGTTCTTATGAGCGTGCCCGTAAGCGCCTACAGTTAGCAGTCAGTGGAAAAGCATATAAGAACTACATATGCAAAGTAAGCCAAGAAGCAATAGCGTAGCAGTAGAGATGTCAGCTGAAGAGCAGGCATTCATGGTTCAAGCCCCCACAACACCAATTTTTATTTTTAGCAAAATAAGCACGAAACAAGTCCCTGACAAACATGTACACATATAAAATCACATTTTATGTAAAATGAAATGAAATAGTCCATTTATTTCAAAGAAATGTGAAGTAACAAAACAATAAAAAATGCCAGACGTGCCTATAGCTGAGCTACAGTTTAACAAGGTGAGTGCATCTGCCCGTAGGTAAGCAGTGGTTTAACAGGTGCAAAATGAGTGCCCATAGCTGAGCAGTGGTTTCACATGCTGAAACTGTGTGACCCTAGCTGAGCTGAGTGTAATATGCGTGCTGACAGCCAAATGAGGCGTAAGCCAGCACACCCCGTTTGCGCAGAGCTGCGCACCGCGCTAGCAAGCTAACCGGCAGTCAACGTTGAGCAATCTGTAACAAAAATGCCTTTACACAGACACACCCCCTAGCCTGTCTAGACAGTCATAAAATATAAAAATCAGTGGCCAGGTTCGAACCCAGGATACCATGCACCATAGTCAAGGCACTGAACCACTAAGCCACGACAGCTGTACTCAGAAATGCAGTAATAGCAAATATATAGGAATGAATAGAAAGTGGAGCATGACAAAGCAGGTTTTGTGAAGTGGATACAATTCCAAAATGGCCAATCACAGATAAGTGCGGGAAAAACAGCATATATAAGCCCCATAGGTGGGAATACACAGCATAAATGATTGTAGAACTAACTTGCAGCCAGAATGTCAGGTGTAGGTGAGGGTAGTTGCTTTTGAGCACAGAGGTGGGGCATTGAGGAGTCCAGATACATGGTCTGGCTCCTAGTCCACAATCATGAGGCCCAACTCATGCAGGGCCAGGTCCTGTGGGAAGCATATAGGGCTGAGGCATGGGACCGGTTGGCTCATGATCTCACCAGTGCCACAGGGATTCCAAGGCTGGTGAGCAGGTCCGTCACCACCATGCGGACCTGAGGAGATGCAAGCAGGACCAATTGAACCTTTGGATACAGGAGGCCTGGCAAATGCCCAACGCCCCACTACTGAGTAAGTTACATTTAATTATGTATGTAAGAAATGAAAGCAGCTGATATTATGGAGATGTGTATTCCAATATTACTTCATTTATATTACAGCTGCAGGTGTCCGTTCAGTGAACCGCAGAGCCTATGGTGATAGGCTGGTGCGGTTGCGCCACCAGGCAGGTCAGTAATCCACTCCCAGTAACTGTAAAGAAATATAAAAGTATGACAGTTAGCAAAAGAGTGCAGTGTAGTCACTAAGTAATAAAATGTGCAAGTAACAGTGTAAAAGTGTTTGCAAGTATTGCTTGATTACAAAAGTGTGTTGCAGTCCGGAATCCAAACAGAAAAATGAAAATGTCTGAAATAAATTCTGAAATAAAGATGCCCCACCTATAATATCATAGTGCACAACCTGCAGCAGGCTGAAAAGTACAGCTGCAGAAGATGAGCCCAAAAACCCTTTTTTAAAAATTG